>NC_141178.1:602500-785000 GCF_055505025.1 Bos grunniens
AGTCGTGTCTGATTCTTTGCCATCCCATGGACTGCAGCACTCCAGGCCTCCCTGTCCATCACCAACTCCTGGATTTTACTGAAACTCATGTCCATCGAGTCGGTGATGGCATCCAACCACTTCATCCTTTGTCGTCCCCTTTTCCTCCTTGCCCTCAATCTTTCCCAGCATCAGGGTCTTTTCAAATGAGTCAGCTCTTCGCATGAGGTGGCCAAAGTATTGGAGTTTCAGGTCAGTTCTTCCAATGAACACTCAGGATTGATTTCCTTTAGGATGGACTGGTTGGATCTCCTTGCAGTCCAAGGGACTCTCAAGAGTCTTCTCCAACACCACAGTTCAAAACCATCAATTCTTCAGTTCTCAGCTTTCTTTATAGTCCAACTCTCACATCCATACACGACCACTGGAAAAACCATAGCCTTGACGAGATGGACACTTGTTGGCAAAGTAATGTCTTTGCGTTTGAATAGGCTATCTAGGTTGGTCATAACTCTCCTTCCAAGGAGTAAGTGTCTTTTAATTTCATGGCTGTAGTCACCATATGCAGTGATTTTGGAGCCCCCAAAAATAAAGTCAGCCACTGATTCCACTGTTTCCCCAACTATTTCCCATGAAGTGATGGGACCAGATGCCATGATCTTAGTTTTCTGAATGTTGAGCTTTAAGCCAACTTTTTCACTCTCTTCTTTCACTTTCATCAAGAGGCTCTTTAGTTCCTCTTTGCTTTCTGCCATAAGGGTGGTGTAATCTATATATCTGAGGTTATTGATATTTCTCCCTGCAATCTTGATTCCAGCTTGTGCTACCTCCAGCCCAGAGTTTCTCATGATATATTCTGCATATAAGTTAAATAAGCAGGGTGACAATATACAGCTTTGACATACTCCTTTTCCTATTTGGAACCAGTCTGTTGTTCCATGTCCAGTTCTAACTGTTGCTTCCTGACCTGCATACAGGTTTCTCAAGAGGCAGGTCAGGTAGTCTGGTATTCCCATCTCGTTCAGAATTTTCCACAGTTTATTGTGATACATACAGTCAAAGGTGTTGGCATCGTCGATAAAGCAGAAATAGATGTTTTTCTGGAACTCTCTTGCTTTTCAGTGATCCAGCGGATGTTGGCAATTTGATCTCTGGTTCCTCTGCCTTTTCTAAAACCAGCTTGAACATCTGGAAGTTCACGGTTCACGTACTGCTAAAGCCTGGCTTGGAGAATTTTGAGCATTCTTTTACTAGTGTGTGAGATGAGTGCAAATTGTGCGGTAGTTTGAGCATTCTTTGGCATTGCCTTTCTTTGGGAATGGAATGAAAACTGACTTTTTCCACTTCTGTGGCCACTGCTGAGGTTTCCATATTTGCTGGCATACTGAGTGCAGCACTTTCACAGCATCATCTTTTAGATTTGAAATAGCTCAGCTGGAATTCCATCACCTCCACTAGCTTCATTTGTAGTGATGCTTCCTAAGGCCCACTTGACTTTGCATTCCAGGATGTCTGGCTCTAGGTGAGTGATCACACCATCGTGATTATCTGGGTCATGAAGACCTTTTTGTGCAGTTCTTCTGTGTATTCTTGCCACCTCTTCTTAATATCTTCTGCTTCTATTAGGTCCATACCATTCCTGTCCTTTATCAAGCCCATCTTTGCATGAAATGTTCCCCTGGTATCTTGAATTTTCTTGCCTAGATCTCTAGTCTTCCCCATTCTATTATTTTCCTCTACTTCTTTGCATTGATCACTAAGGAAGGTTTTCTTATCTCTCTTTGCTATTTTTTGGAACTCTGTATTCAAATGGGTATATCTTTCCTTTTCCTCTTTGCTTTTTGCTTCTCTTCTTTCACAGCTATTTGTAAAGTCTCTCCAGACAGCCATTTTGCCTTTTTGCATTTCTTTTTCTTGAGGATGGTCTTGATTCCTGTCTCCTGTACAATGTCATGAACCTCCGTCCATAGTTCATCAGGAACTCTATCTATCAGATCTAGTCCCTTAAATCAATTTCTCACTTCCACTGTATAATCGTAAGGGATTTGATTTAGGTCATACCTGAATGGTTTAGTGGTTTTCCCTACTTTCTTCAATCTAAGTCTGAATTTGGCAATAAGGAGTTTATGATCTGAGCCACAGTCAGCTCCTGGTCTTGTTTTGGCTGACTGTATAGAGCTTCTCCATCTTTGGCTGCAAAGAATACAATCAATCTGATTTCAGTACTGACCATCTGGTGGTGTCCATGTATAAAATCTTCTCTTGTGTTGTTGGAAGAGGGTGTTTGGTATGACCAGTGTGTTATCTTAGCAAAACTCTGTTAGCCATTGCCCTGCTTCATTCTGTGCTCCAAGGCCAAATTTGCCTGTTATTCCAGGTGTTTCTTAACTTCCTACTTTTGCATTCCAGTCCCCTATAGTGAAAAGGACATCTTTTTTGGGTGTTAGTTCTAAAAGGTCTTGTAGGTCTTCATAGAACCGTTCAACTTCCGCTTCTTCAGCATTACTGGTTGGGGCATAGACTTGATTACTGTGATTACTGTGATTACTGTGATTACTGTGATATTGAATGGTTTGCCTTGGAAACGAACAGAGATCATTCTGTCATTTTTGAGATTGCATCCAAGTACTGCATTTCAGACTCTTTTGTTGACTATGATGGCCACTCCATTTCTTCTAAGGGATTCTTGTCCACAGTAGTAGATATAATGGTCATCTGAGTTAAATTCACCCATTCCAGCCCATTTTAGTTTGCTGATTCCTAGAATGTCGACGTTCACTCTTGCCATCTCCTGTTTGACCACTTCCAATTTGCCTTGATTCATGGACCTGACATTCCAGGTTCCTATGCAATATTGCTCTTTCCAGCATCGGACCTTGCTTCTATCACCAGTCACATCCACAGCTTGGTGTTGTTTTTGCTTTGGCTCCATCCCTTCATTCTTTCCGGGGTTATTTCTCCACTGATCTACAGTAGCATGTTGGGCACCTACCGACCTGGGGAGTTCATCTTTCAGTGTCCTATCTTTTTGCCTTTTCATACTGTTCATGGGGTTCTCAAGGCAAGAATACTATATAATTAATTTAATTAGAATTTGTGTATAATATAATTATATTATAAATACATTGTATAGATATATGATAAAATATAATTGATATTAATAAAACAATTGATAATATTTAAAATTAATATCAATCATTTAATTAACATATTGTTTAATGGTATTTTATTATATAATTGATTGTATTACTTAGTTATTTTATAATTATTAGTTTTTTATAGTTAATAATTATAATAGTTATTATTACAACTAGTAATTAAATAATTTGTTTCATTCCCTGAGCTTTCATTTACACCGCTGTTCACTTACATGTTCAGGTCTGTTGCTCAGTCGTATCCGACTGTCCGTGACCCCACGAATCGCAGCACGCCAGGCCTCCCTGTCCATCTTATGTGTTAGTGTGTGTTTTAAGGCAAAATTCTGCCTTTCTCATACAACTTAGGGAAGAAAAACCTATTCCCATCCTTATTAATCCTTGACTTTGTCCAGACTTAAATTTTTTGCTCAGAAGACAGGCCTAATTAATAGACATCATTGTACCTAACCTTTGAAAAGATGCATTGAGTTAACTTAGCCAAAAACAGAATAACAAACAATGTAAATATATATAAGCGAAAGTGTAGCTGCAGATCATTCCCTGTTGGGACCATTTGTCTTTAGCCCTGATATACGCACAGTCTCATCTTAATCTTTATCCTAGGAGAGTCTCTGTTTTCCTCACAGATTCCCCGAGAGTCCAATACCGGAAACACATTTTGACACAAGAGACGCTGTCAATTTAAACACAAAAATAAGCCAGAAGGATGCCTGGGCAGCTGTCCTGACTGGCTGCGGCCACATACTCACAGGCGGTCCGAGGGCACCTTGGGGTCCCATGCTTCCTGTGACCCCGGGGACTCCAGGGGCTCCGGGAATGCCCTAGTGGACAGGAAAATGGAGCAAAGGTAAAGACGGGCGTTCCCAACAAAACAGCTCTCCAGAAGGGGCAGCAAACACCGCCTCCCACCCCTGCCGCCCCGCCACCTTCCTGAAGCCAGCTTCAGGACTCACTGCTTATTCCTATTTCCAACTACCACAGAATTAAGGAAGACTCTTTTTGGAAAAGTCCCCACTGTGTTGGTTAGATGTAGTTCTTTCGAATTCAAGCCTTACCTGTGTCTAGTAAAAAAGAAATCAGTGCAGGTGATCTTATGGCAAAGCGGCTCAAAGGTGCAGTAATCAAGCCCCCGGACACATTCCTTTAGAGGATGCTTAGGAAGGGTGCTGACCCAGAGGCTGAGCCACCACACTGCAGCAAAGACGGCTGCAAAGCGAAGGCCTGGCAGCAGAAAAGCTCTCACGAGAAGCGAGTGGCGTTGAAGCAGCGTCGCGCCCCAGGAGTTCCTGGAAATACTTACAATTGGCCCTGGTGGGCCCGGAGGGCCGGAGGATCCATCCTTTCCAGGAAAGCCCTGGGGGAAGAAAAACATGGCATGTCAGCTCTGCAGCTGCTTTATATGGCTTTCAGAAAAGCTGCATTTAATCCCGTTTCATATTTGGGGCAGCAAGTCCTGTCATTTGCTCCAAACTTCCAAGGATTCACTGCTTTTAAACCCTTCATGGGAACTGTTCTTGGCAAAGACTTTTGTGTCTGTTGGCTCTATGAAATCGCCCAATGGGAGAATGTTAGGTGTAAGAAATGCCACAGGAACTTATTTTCAGAAAGTGGTTTTTTTATTATTATTAAATTAAACATAACTAGTGAGAAGGGGGATCAATTCTGGTCATTAACGACCAGACACAAAGACAAATTAGTGTCTTTCAGGACCTAAGAGTTTGGGGACAGGGAACCCCTATCTCAGGAATCTAGTAGTGTATTACAGATTAGGAGTACTGCAGTATCGGGCTCCCTTTTAGCTCAGACAGTAAAGAATCTGCCTGCAATGCTGGAGACCCAGGTTCCATCCCTGGGTCAGGAAGATCCTCTGGAGAAGGGAATGCAACCCACTCCATCACTCTTGCCTAGAGAATCCATGAACAGAGCAGCCTCGAAGGTTATAGTCCATGGGGTCGCAAAGAGTTGGACACAACTGAGCAACTAACACACACATGCACACACACACACACACACCCGCATACACACTACAATATCTGTGACTCTGGAGCTCTTCAAGGACTGCCTGGGGGTGGATCGGGGGTCTTCCTGCAGTGATACAGTTTCGACTGCCGGGCAAGTTTGCTGAATGCAAGTCCACGTGAATACACATCTGCTTCTCATTACATGACGGAACAGTTAAAGACAGAAAGCAAACGATGCTCTTTAAAAATTATCTTCTCCAATCACTGAATGTGTGTGTTATTTTTATGTGAATGTTAAAAAAAAAAGCACATCTGGAGTGACCTACTATCAGATGGCTGTGGTTCTTAGCTGCGGGTGTGGGTCTTTCCAGTGTAATTAAAAACATGAGAGAGGATCTTTGATCTCAACTTTATGATAAATTCACAAAGTTTGTTCAAGACATTATCTTCTACTACATGGAGAAATGGACTTCTCCTCTTGGGATCTGTCCCCTCCTAGAATAATCCATTCTTGTGCTAAGTCGCTTCAGTCCTGTCCAGCTCTTTACGACCTTATGGACTGTAGCCCACCAGGCTCCTCTGTCCATAGGACCCTCCAGGCAAGAACACGGGAGCAAGCTGCCATGCCCTTCTCCAGGGATCTTCCTGACCCAGGGATCGAACCTGGGTCTCTTAGTCTCCTGCGTTGGGCGGGCAGGCTCTTCACCTCTAGCACCACCTGGGATCCATTCTCAGATCAGTTGAAACCAACATCCACCAGCGTCCGTGCTGCCTCTCCCAACTCCCTTTCTGAAGCGCACCACTTTCCCAGTGAGCCTTCCCCATTCTTCCTGCGTGTGAAAGCCCTTCTCCTTGGTGGCCCCCTTTCACTCTCTCTCCTTGTCTCCAGGAATCAAATAAAAGAGGGTAAAAACGAGGCTGGACGAAAGGAAATGGTGTGAGTTGGGAGAAAGACACGAAATGGGAAGGGTGTGTGTCGGAAGAGCGATGGTCTGTGGGCCATCCTGTTCCCAGGTTCAAATACCAGCAAGTCTCAGAGCCAGATGAGGCAGAGGCTGCAGACCCCACGGGCCTCGTGGTTTGCCTTTCCCGCCTGAGCACGCTGTGCGCTTCCATCTTCCAGCCTCTTGTTCAGCAATTCCATGGGAAGCCAGGGGCTGAGCTCTGGCCAGTGGAGAGGGGCCAGTTCCAGCTCTGGCCCATAAGAATTTCTGGGGGGTAATCCTCCACCTTCTTGTCCCTTCTGTAACAGCTTCAGGGCCCACGTGTTGAGGATCAGTGTCTCAAGATGGCAAGACCTTGAGTTCCTAAATGACTCTACAGATCAGAGACTAACTACCCAGCTCCTCTACCCATTCTGTGGACAGTGCTGGGCTGCGACCAACAATAGGCTTCATTTCATTTATTATGTTTTCATTGTTTTAAACCACTGAGATTTTAGGATTTTTGTTCATAACATTCGAGCTAGTGGGTTTTTTCACTGCTACCTCTATTCAGTCACTTCAGTTATTCACTCAAAAATATTATTAAGTCATAAAGCTGCAGGGGTAGGCCCTGATATAGATTAGATTACACAAACCCGCACACACATCCTTCCTTGGATTTGCTAGCTAAACAACAAATATTAATACTGACATAGGTTGAAAGATATTATTTTACGTGGAGTTTAAATATAGCATGTCCAGGAAGAGGGTATAAAAAATCAGAACATGTAAGAGAAAACCAGAACCTTATAACTCCTTCAGCCCAACTGCTTCATATTATAGGTGAGAAAATTTGGGATCAAAAGAGATTAGGAGCCTTTACCATTAAAAAAATTTTTTTATATCTACTAGTATTTCCTATATGAAGTTCACATAACAAAACCAGGGACTCTGAGGACATACTCAATAATTTAAGAAGGCATTTGAAAAGAACTTCGTTTGCTTCCTGCCTTAAAACTCTCCCAGCGCTGGAGGGGAAGCGAGCACACTCCCGTGTGTGAGGCCACACGTGATACGCGGCCAACGCCACTGCCCAGCAGGCAGGAGTTCAGCCTGGCTTCCCGGACTCTCTTCCAGGCTGTGTCCAGAGGCAAAATTCTCAAAAACAAGCAAGGGCGATGTTATGCAGAGGGAGCAAGCCAAGGCGTATTTTCTGAAAAGACAGTGCACTATTCCAGGGAGGATCTGCAGGAAAAAGCGCATCAGCTCCTCCCTCTCAATCACGGGGAAGGGGCTCACGAAGCAGCGCTCCGTCAGGACTCTCCTCCACTCGATCACCCGAAGGACGCTACCGAGAACAGTGTTCAATGTGCTCGATTTACAGACAGCTGGTGCCTATCATGTGGGAGGAGAGAGGATGGAATGTCGTTAGGCAGAACTAAATTTGGCAAGAGGCTGTTGCTCCCGTGTGGTCGCATCCAAAGAGGAGACTGCATGTTGGTTCACTCTGCGTTCTCGGGGTGCCCAACCTCCAGGAGCCTGCTGATCTGAGGTGGAGCTGATGTAGTAACAGGAATACACTGAACAATGAATGTCATGAGCTTGAATCATCCCCAAACCATCCCCCACCGCTGGTTCGTGGAAAAACTGTCTTCCACGAAGCTGATCTCTGGTGCCAAAAAGGTGGGGGACCACTGCTCTTCCTAAAGGGCCCCTCGGAAGCTGTTGGTGTCCAGTCCCTCAGTCGTGTCCGATTCTTTGCCACCCCATGGACTGCAGCACGCCAGGCCTCCCTGTCCATCACCAACTCCCGGAGTTCACCCAAACTCATGTCCATTGAGTCGGTGATGCCATCCAGCCATCTCATCGGAAACTGAGATTTCTTTTTTTTCTTCTTTGAGGGAAGAAATTATGTCTTATTCACTGTTCTATTCCTAATACCTCCCTAGCACATGGTTGGCACCAAATACATACTAAAAAAAAAAATTAAAGTGGAATAAAAATGATACTCCTAGAAGAAGTGCTCTGATAATCGAGTAAATAAATATTAATTGCAGGTATAATTAGCCCAGAAATGCATGGGGGTGGGGAGACATGCCGATCTTTTCCGGCTTTGCTCTTGAACCCTCACGAGCCTGGAGGAAAGGGGTCGGGAGTTCTCCAGCCCCAGAAGCTGAAATTGCATTTCAGTGACTACCTGAGGGGGGGTTTCCTAGAAGCAGACCGGGCTTTTGCGCCTTTGATTTATAGAGGGAGGGGGCTTCCCCGGTGGTCCAGTCACCTGCCAATGCAGGGGACATGGGTTCGATTCCGAGTGCCACCACGATGGAGCCTGTGCTCTGGAGCCTGTGCACTGCAACGAGGGCAGCCCGCTTGCCACACCTAGAGCCAGCCCCACGGCCACGAGGTCCCCGTGCGGCCAGACAGAGATGAAGGCGCAGTTTAATATGCTTTACAGAGGGAGTGTTCTAGGAGAAACCTTTCAGGTAGTGAGGGAGGCAGGAGAGGGCAGGCACAGGGGTTAGGTCAGGACTGGGTTTCGCTGAGGTCTGCTCTCGTCGGGGAGCTCTGCAAGGTGGGTGGCGCCTCAGGGTTAGCCAGTCAGTCATCGGCTGGGTTTCCGGGTGGCTCTAGTAATAAGGAACCTGCCTGCCAATGCAGGAGACACAAGAGCCGTGGGTTCGATCCCTGGGCAGAAAGATCGCCTGGAGAAGGGGATGGCAACCCACTCCAATATTCTTGCCTGGAGAATCCCATGGACAGAGGAGCCTGGTGGGCTGCAGTCCATGGGCTTGCAAACAGTCAGACATGACTGAGGGACTTAGCATGCACACATGCACGGAGCCAAGGTGGCATTTCCAAGGGTAGTTCTCTACAGTAGAGGTAACTGAGCTGTTAGCAGCCAGGGCATGGAGGGCACGGGCCAGGGTCAAGGAGCATCCGTTCCACGCATTTCACTCTAGCACCTTCTTTTGTTATTGGAGTGTAGTTGCTTTACAATGGTGTTAGTTTCTGCAGCAAAACGAGTCAGCTGCGTGTGTGTGTGAGTGTGCGTGTGTGTGTGAGTGTGCGTGTGAGTGTGCATGTGTGCGTGAGTGTGTGTGTGGGAGTGTGCGTGTGTGTGGGAGTGTGTGTGTGTGAGTGTGCATGTGTGCGTGAGTGTGTGTGTGAGTGTGCATGTGTGTGTGTGTGCGTGTGTGTGTGTGTGTGCGTGCGTGTGTGTATGTGAGTGTGCGTGTCTGAGTGTGCGTGTGTGAGTGTGCGTGTGTGTGTATGTGAGTGTGCGTGTGTGAGTGTGCGTGGGAGTGTGCGTGTGTGTGTGTGCATGTGTGTGTGTGCGTGTGTGTGTGTGCGTGTGTGTGGGAGTGTGCGTGTGTGTGGGAGTGTGTGTGTGTGCGTGTGTGTATGTGAGTGTGCGTGTGTGAGTGTGCGTGTGTGTGTGTGAGTGTGCGTGTGTGTGAGTGCGTGTGTGTGTGCGTGTGTGCGTGTATGTGAGTGTGCGTGTGTGTGAGTGTGCGTGTGTGTGTGTGCGCGCGTGTGTGAGTATGCGTGTGTGTGTGAGTGTGCGTGTGTGTGTGTGTAGCCTCTCTTGGATTTCCTTCCCACTTAGGTCACCACAGGCCACTGAGTGGAATTCCCTGTGCTATATAGTAGGTTTTCATTAGCTATCTGTTTATACACAGTATCTATAGTTCACTCTAGCACTTTCATTCATGGATTTTCATGAACAAATGCACATTTTTAGAAATAACATTTTAACAGTAAAGGCATTCTTAAGGGTACTATGAGTTTCCTGTTTCCCTCATTCCAAATTAAAATTTACTTGCTATACCTGGTTATAATTTAAAATATATTAGGGGGACATCCCTGGCGGTCCAGTGGCTAAGATGCTGAGCTCCCAGTGCAGAGGGGCCTGGGTTCAGTCCCTGGTCAGGGAGCTAGGTCCTACCTGCTGCGACGGAGACCTGGCACAGCCAAGTAAATAAATATTCAAAAAGAAAAGATGTTAGGTTCTATATTATTTTAGAAACATAAGCAAAGCCATTTCCCTCCCCCCCAGGTTTCTTTCTAACTGCAAAAAAGTTCATGTTTTCATCACATAGCTTTATGTTTTAACAATCACATTTTAAATTCACCTCTGAAAGATTTTTTTCACTTGTAAGCCTCACGTTTGTCATATTAAACTATAGTTGTGGAACTACTATGTGCTGGGTTTCTGCTAGCTTTCAGATAGTCAACAATGAACAAGACAGTTTGTTTTCAAGGAGGTGATGGTTTTGAGAAAAGTCAACAATTGAAAGTAAACAGCAATGAGCCTCAATGCGGGGACTAGAGGGTTCCACGGGAACACGCAAAAGGGTGTCCAGTCATGGCGTGGGGGTCCGGGCAGGGGTTCCCAGAAGAGGGGTTCAGGTCAAGGGCCCCAGGAGGCTGGTCCACCCTCCCTGCCCAGAGGCCGCTCAGCTCAGGCCGGCTCCGGGACCTCTCCTCGCCCTTCATCCATGGTGAGGAGCGACGGCAGCAACTCTTCATATCGAAGCAATAAAGTTGGTGAAAAGGAAAACCACGTGAACTGTCTGCGCTTTGCAAACATCTCCAGATCTGTAGACGTTTCCTTTCACACCAGAGAGCCAATCTCAGCACCTGTGCATTTGTGCATGAAGCACCCTCATGAAAAGCTGTTGCTGCTGCTGCTAAGTCGCTTCAGTCGTGTCCGACTCTGTGCGACCCCATAGACAGCAGCCCACCAGGCTCCCCTGTCCCTGGGATTCTCCAGGCAAGAACACTGGAGTGGGTTGCCATTTCCTTCTCTAATGCATGAAAGTGAAAAGGGAAAGTGAAGTTGTGCAGTCATGTCTGACTCTTAGTGACCCCATGGACTGCAGCCTACCAGACTCCTCTGTCCATGGGATTTTCCAGGCAAGAGTACTGGAGTAGGGTGCCATTGCCTTCTCTGCTCATGAAAAGCAGACACCTTTAATTAAGTGATGAAGAATGACTAACAGGGACAGAAGATTAAAGGAGAAGCATAATGTGAGAGTTCACTTAAACCGACACATGCTCTTTTTAGGTACATAAAATCAGCCACCTACTAACAGGGGTGCTTTATAAGCTGAGCAGCTCCCAGCACGTCTCCTTTTTGAGAGTCCCACCTCAATATTAATATGCAACCACAATGCACATTAAAAATATTTTTTGCTATAAAAACTTGAAAGTTTTTTTAGTTTGTTTTTGAAAACATTTGGCTCTGAGCAGCTTATTAAGTTATGGTTGGCCATGATTTATCAGCAAAAGGAAATCTATTGCAAAATATGTTTTCAAAATCACTGATATTTGAATAAATACCAAATTTAACTATGGCTGAAATTAGCAAGTGTAATGTTTTATACACATTTAACTAATTTTGATTTTTTCAGTTTTCTTTTCTACAGTCTAGAGCAAACACATATGCTTTTTTTCAGGTGGCAAGAATTTTTTTGTAGGCTCTTAAAAAGTTCTTGATGAAAGTAAAAGAGGAGAGTGAAAAAGTTGGCTTAAAGTTCAACATTCAGAAAACTAAGATCATGGCATCTGGTCCCAGTACTTCATGGCAAATAGATGGAGAAACAGTGGAAACAGTGTCAGACTTTATTTTTCTGGGCTCCGAAATCACTGCATATGATGACTGCAGCCATGAAATTAAAAGACGCTTACTCCTTGGAAGGAAAGTTATGACCAACCTAGATAGCATATTCAAAAGCAGAGACATTACTTTGCCAACAAAGGTCCATCTAGTCAAGGCTATGGTTTTCCAGTGGTCATGTATGGATGTGAGAGTTGGACTGTGAAGAAAGCTGAGCACCGAAGAATTGAGGCTTTTGAACTGTGGTGTTGGAGAAGACTCTTGAGAGTCCCTTGGACTGCAAGGAGATCCAACCAGTCCATTCTGAAGGAGACCAGCCCTGGGATTTCTTTGGAAAGAATGATGCTAAAGCTGAAACTCCAGTACTTTGGCCACCTCATGTGAAGAGTTGACTCACTGGAAAAGACTCTGATGCTGGGAGGGATTGGGGGCAGGAGGAGAAGGGGATGACAGAGGATGAGAGTTTGAGCAAACTCCGGGAGTTGGTGATGGACAGGGAGGCCTAGAGCGTTGCGATTTGTGGGGTGGCAGAGTCGGACACGACTGAGCGACTGAACTGAACTGAACTGAAAAAGTTTGCACTTTCAAGGTACTCTGTCTACAGCATCTAAAAGATGAAATGGATGTGCCCACACAGCATGTTGTAACTAAAGTTAAAGTCAGAGGCTAGAATATTTATGCTTATGTAGTTATCAGAGACGGGCTTCCCTCGTGGTTCAGTAGTAAAGAATCTGCCTGCCAAGCAGGAAACTCGGGTTCGATCTCTGGTCTGGGAAGAGTCCCCAGAGAAGGAAATGGCAACCCACTACAGTGTTCCTGCCTGGGAAATCCCACGGACAGGGGAGCCTGGTGGGCTACAGGTCATGGGTTCGCGGAAGACTCAGGCACAACAGCGACCGCACAGCAGCAGCAGCAGCCATCAGAAACAGCCCTGAGGACAGGGGCTCGGGCGCGACGGTCACTCTCCACACCCTCTTTGCAGCCAGGATGGTGGGCCACTGACACGAACTGTGATTGACTAAAACAGGGCCGAGCAGGTCCTTTGACAAACACCACTCCCTCGGGTACCGTGGGGCCTGTGAGCCCCTGGCATCTGACGCGTTTGCTGAACCAGAACGAACTTGAGCCAAGAGGACTGAAGAAACACTGAGACTCTCGCTGCACAGTTTCAACCCTGAGAGCACCGGCAAGGGGCCAGGAGGCAGTCGGCCACACGGAACAGGCTGCTACCAGCAGCAGAGGCTTCAGACCAGCCACCAGATTAAGGGGCCACGGAGCAAAAAGCCTCAGACCCTGAAACACTGGCCAGGTTAGAGACGGAGATCAGCCCTGAGCGTGCTTCCATGTGGAGTCACGCTGGGGAATTTTCAGTCACACACATGCAGATACAAACATACACATTTGCATTTTATATAGGTGCACAATACGCTATTTTTAAAATGTACAAATTTATATATGTATTACATGTATAATTTAAATGTATATATAGATATATAAACGGGTATAGCTTTAGTAACCTGCAGTGGTGATTCCAGTGAATGAAAACAAAAGCAATATTCAACCCAAGAAATTGCTTTAACTTGCAAAAGGTTTAACATAATGTATTGTCCAGTGGTTCTAAAACCTAGCTGTTTATTAGAATCAGTAATCATTTTTAAACTATACATTCCTAAGTCACACCCAAGACCATTAGTATCTGAATCTCTGAGGCTAAAGCTCAGGAATGTGTATATTCAAAAAACAAAGAAAACACAAAACAACAGCTTGATCACTTATGTTGTGGAACTGCTAGTTTTCAAATATAAACATGTCTGCCTTGGCCCCAAAGGACAGCGTTGGCATCAGAGTGCAAGATAGATATCATTTGTAGGCTGTCTCGTAGTAGAAGCATCTTTAAAGCCAGTAATAACAAGAAACTAATTCACTAAGTAATGGTTCTCTCCTCAAATGGGCCATTATCCAAGTAAAAGTGAAATGTAATCAAAGAAACATAGTCTTCATGTGTGAACTAGCAGCTTCTACTTCATCAAGAAAGTAACCCAAACTGGGCTCCTTCTGCCCCCAAAACACTGGGTGAGGTGTCTTCAGTGATGGAGTGCTGCTTATTAATATCTTCACTGGAAGAGTTGCCCATATTAGCGAAGTCCACTTTAACCTTTAATGTAATTTTGTGGAAAGAAAGAGTGCAGTGTCGGGGCCTGAGAGTGGATTAGAATCCTGCTGCAATGCTTGCTGGCTGTGTGCGTTACTTTAAGTTTGCGTTACTTCAAGTTTCCGAGCTTCAGATTCTCTGTGTCTGTAATGGGGTGACAGTGCCCAGCATTTGTGGTTACTCTGAGGACTGGAGAACACAACATCTGTAGAGCACTGCACTTAGTCGATCATCAATAATAGTGGCTGCTGCTCTTTTTATTAAAATAATCTGCCAAGTCCCAATTGCATAGACTGTCATCACTGTGGTTGACTGGGAGAATGTTTTTTTGGGATTTTATAAAAACCTGTCTAGACCCATGGAAAAGAAAATCAAATCATTCTCTCCACTAGCTTTGTGCTAGTTTTTTGTATTTCCTTTTCTGGAGGAGGAAGATACTCAAGGGGGTAATTATCATGAATCTTAGTATTTAACAAAATATCCCTTAGATGAATCTCTCATCAGAGCTTGACATTTATGATAGAAATTAAACCCAGATTGCTGACTCCAGTTCAGTTCTTCAAGGATATTTTAAGCAAGCACAACTTGCTTTGATGAAATGGGACATTCATCACAAATACGGCCTTTGTGGAGTCGCTGAGTCGGGTCCGACTCTTTGCAACCCCATGGGGACTATAGTCCGCCAGGCTCCTCTGTCCATGGAATTCTCCAGGCAAGAATACTGGAGTGGGTAGCCATTCCCTTCTCCAAGGAGTCTTCCCAGTCCAGGGATGGAACCCAGGTCTCCTGCATTGCAGGCAGATTCTTTACCGTCTGAACCAACAGGGAAGCCCTTGCACACATCCAATCCACATAGAAAGCAGACACGGTCCAAGGATCCTTTCAACACAGACTCCAAGAAAATTAAACAATAAGAACTTGCTTTTTCTTTAGACTTTCTTTTTTTTTTTTTTTTTTTGCAGTTCATTAAAATCTTCTCAGTTACCTTGATAATGTCAAGGACAGGCATTATAAAATACTGTACTGTCCTGACTCATTGGCTCTACACTGAAACTAGTGAATACTCATACCAGCTAGAGTTGAATTTTTACATAGAAATCCCTTATATGAAGGGCTTCCCAGGTGGCGCTAGTGGTAAAGAACCTGCCTGCCAATGCAGGACACCTGAGTTGTGGGTTCGATTCCTGGGACAGGAAGATCCCCTGGAGGAGGGCACGGCAAACCACTCCAATATTCTTGTCTAGAGAATCCCATGGACAGAGGAGCCTGGCGAGCTACAGTCCATGGGGTCACAAAGAGTCAGATACAACTGAAGCGACTTAGCATGTCCTTATTTGAATCAATTTCCACAATAGCTCTATGGACTCAAATATTATTTTTCCCACTCAGATGAGGAAAGGGAGCCTTGAACACTTTGAGTGACTGGCTCCGTGTCCCATGGTTAGAGTTCAAACTCAGGTCTGGCTAAGTGTCCAAGTCTCTGATATTTACCACGGGGCCATCCTGCTTCTCCTAACCACAAGTTCAGCAGAATTCATATGCAGAACTTTAAAACAGTATTTCCTCTTTCACAGATGGAACGGGAAGCCTGTGGTTATGGCGTGAAAACAGGAGGTGCAGGGAGTGGTAACCTGGAGTAAGGGAAGCATTCCAGGTTTAGTTTTACTTGGAATTCTAAAACGAATACCCTTGGAGGGATACCAGGGAGGAATACTACTATCTTCCAGGTGCCATAAAACATGTATCTCCCAGTCATTTTTATTTCTTGCCTCTCGGCCTTTTTATAAAACCATAGTAAGAATTGGGAAAAAAATATTTTTTTAAAGTTTCTATTTGGAGTGGCTGACAGACAGCTGGTGGTCTTGGATATAAGTGAGCCTCAGAACTAGAAAAAAGGTAGTTTTTCCTTTCTTTCTTTTTCAGTTCATATACTTATCATCCACGTCTTTCCTGTTTTTCCTGGTTCCTCTTAGGACCGCTTGGATGACCAGGGTGGGGGCAGAGATGTCCGGCCTACATCAGAGGAGCCTAAAGACCGCGGGGTGGGCCCTGGGGTCACAGACATCAAGCAGAGAGGAGGAACGAGGCAGAAGGGAGAGGGCAAGACGAACAGGGAAAAGAAGAAAGGATGAGGGTGCTGTCGGCTGCAATGATGCAGGATGAAAACCGACGCCCGCACCCACCCGGCTGCTCAGCCTGCTTGCGCACTGCTGCTTTACACGGCGGGGTCTTGCACTGAGCCAGAGGCTGAGGCTGCTTCAGGGAAGAAGTCCAACTTCTGCTGGCCTTGCTTATGGCCTGAGGCCCAGGGTTGAATATGAGCTGCCTCTACAAGTCCATGATTCCCCTTGGGAAAAGCCAGAATGAGCTAGAAATTTTAGAAAGAAAACATGTTTCCTGTTTAAAGAGATGTTTAATCCTCTCTTTGTTTTCTGCTAAACTCCCCTCCTTGCAGACTAAATGGAAGGGTGACACTGGCCCTGGCTCCAGGTGAGGGACGCTGGCCTTTCCCTAAGCTAATAAGCAGGGCACTGATCACAGTTTGGGGCTGTGAATTCTTAACTCTCAGTAAGACAAGGACTTTTTAAAAGAAGGGTGACCAGTAAGGGACAGCCCATCACTTGACTATCAGAAGAAATGGGGCATGGTAATGATTCGAAGAGCTGACTCACTAGAAAAGGGCCTGAGGCTGGGAAAGATTGAAGGCGAGAGGAGAAGCGGGCAACAGAGGATGAACGGACATGAGACTGAGCAAACTCAGGAGATGCTGAAGGACAGGGAAGCCTGGCGTGCTGCACTTCATGGGGTTGTAGAGTCGAACACGACTGAGTGACGGAACAACAAGGAATAAATGAGTGACTTCAGTGTTTGGTGGTGCTGTTTCGTCGTTAAATCATGCCCGACTCTTTGAGACCCCATGGACTGTAGCCTGCCAAGCCCCTCTCTCCATGGGATTTCCCAGGCAAGACTATTCCCAGGCAAGAATACTAGAGTGGGTTGTCATTTCTTTTTTCAGGGGATCATCCCAACCCAGGGATCAAACCCGTGTTGCCTGCACTGGCACATAGACTTTTTCACCACTGAGCCGCCCAAGGAGCCCGATGAGCGCCGCCCGAGGAGCCCGACGAATGCCACCAGAGAAGCCCGACGAGTGATTTCAGTGCTTGGCGTAACGACAAAACAACCGCCTTCCCGATTTCCTGGAAAACGCTTTCCAGGAGAGGCTCCTCGGGCGTCTCGGCAGGAAGTCTCTTCACCCCGTGTGTCTGCTCTCAGACAGCTCTGTGCCACGGTTGCCACTGCCATTATTACCATAGTCATCATTACTGCTTTCCTTCTGAGTGCAACTGTGCCTCAGGCACAGCAGGGATGAGAGTGAAGTCACTCAGTCGCCTCCGACTCTGTGCGACCCCGTGGCCTGCAGCCCGCCAGGCTCCTCGGTCCATGGGATTCTCCAGGCAGGAACACTGGGGGCCACCAGTTCCTGCTCCAGGGGATCTTCCTGGCAGAACCCATGTCTTCTGTTTCCCCTGCGTTGCAGGCAGATTCTGAACCAGTGAGCCACCAGGGAAGCCCACATGACACACAGCAGGTACTAAATTAAGATATGAGTTCAACTAATATCTTATTAAACAAGATATTAAGATAATGAAAATATGTATATGCAGTCCCTCCCTCAAGCTGAGTAGGCATTCCAGGAGATACTACTACATATTATTATGTGTTAATGATGCCCCGAGAGTTGTACACTGGAATAGTATTACCTTCAAATATCTTTCCTAAAGCAACTGGGATAGGGTTGGCACAATTTTTTTAACATTAAATTTTTAATGAGTTAAATTTTTCTTTAACTCGTTTAAAGAATGAGTGTCCTCTGGAAACCATTTTAAAAACGCAATTCCCTTCCCATCCACAAATTTTTCAAAATAGGCATTAGAGGCAGATTGAGAGCAGGAGGAGAAGGGGACAGAGGCTGAGATGGTTGGATGGCGTCACCGACTCAATAGACATGAGTTTGAGTGAACTCCGGGAGTTGGTGATGGACAGGGAGGCCTGGCGTGCTGCGATTCACGGGGTCACAAAGAGTCAGACACAACTGAGCGACTGAACTGAGCTGAAAGTTTTACCTTCAAATTGAGGGAGAGAGGGAAATAAAATCTATGTACAGATATATTAACACTTTATTAGGCCTTAAGACTTTTTATCCTATAGAACGAAACATGTTTGGAAGAATGGCAACATATTTATCAAAAAATCTGTGTTGGCGTAGTGCTTTTAAAAGAATCCCAGACTCAGATGATCTGGACACTAACCCAATATGTTTGCTCTGGAAGAACTTTTCCAAGACTAGACTCTGCATAGATAAATCAAGGAAATTCACTGAACCAAACCTTTAGAACTGCTGTTTTCAGAGCTTCAGAGTTTTCAGGAATCATGAAGGAACCTAGGTGTGTAACCACACAGGATCTTAGTCTAAGCCCTTTGCCAAAACATATAAATACTTTTAGACACTCCTTCCACATGTCCAAGACACCTACATAAATCTCACTTCTAGAGAAAGCCTCTTTTTAGATACATTCACCTGGACGTGCTTTACCGACTAATCCCATTTGATGGATGGAGATTGAAATGAGATTTTAAGCAAATGAAAGTTGAATGCGAAACCAAAAAAAAAAACCTAACATGGAAGGAATTTAAATTCCCACACCTGCACCCCTATAGAAAACATTTATTTCCTTATCCTTGAGCAGCATAGCTAAAGGCAACCTGGTCTGAGTAGAGAACTACGTCCTCCAGCTAATCATTTGCTACCCTAGTGGGTTAGCTGTCCCCTACGATATCAGCGAATGTCGCTGAACGTGCTGTCCTTTACTGGACTGGATCTAAGTGGAGGCCACTGTATATAATCCAGTCTTAAGAACAACTGTGCAGCTGCCAGTGACCTTTTGAGGAAGATCAGTCTCTCTCTGTCGCTGAAAATGTAATAACTTTCTATTGCCTTCCTGTAAAAGCTCAAAATCCTTGGTCCGAAAAAAAGAAGCGATGACGTCAGTGAATTTGTGTTTACCTCTTCGGTGCCATCTCTTGGCAAGCTCTCCACACCAAGGCATGTGCACACACGTGTACACTTGTGTGCACACACAGACACACATACAGACAGAGCACTGTCATCTCCAGCCACACTGAACCACGCGCAGGAACGGAGATGCCCACCTTCTCGTCCACTCCACCCCTCCACACGCCACGCATGCTGTCCCTCTGCTTGCAATGGCTTCCCCGTCCTTCCTGGCTGATTTCTCTCCCTCAGTTGAAAACCAGTCTATGTGGTGCTGCCTCCGGGAAGCCTTCCTTCCCCAACCCTCCAGGTCTGGCTTGGTTATCTATTCCTGTGCCCTATGGGGCTCTGTAAATTCTCCCATGATAGCATGTTTCTTATTTGGTTCTGTTTCCCCCATTAAGCTCTAAACTCTTTGAGGACAAAAACCCTCAAACCTGGCTCAGTGAAGACATGTTGACCAAACACACTCTGGATGTTAAGTCAGCCCTCAACCACCCTATACATTCTTTTATTGCCGTGCACTTGAACAATTCCAGGAAGTGACTACTGATGTGTGCTAAAGAAATGGAGACTATTACAGATAGTCACCATCATTAAATTCCAGTTCTTATGGTTCTTGATTTCCTTTAGGTTTGTACCTTAAGAATTTGAAACAACCGGAAAATCTGTTAGACCAACGCCCACAATTCAGTGCAAATTGCATTCAGCTTCTGGGAACGTTCAGCAAGAGGTGTGGCTGATTTGAGAAGGTCTGCTGAAAGTTTCTAGGTTTTGAGGAAAGTTGTGGATATGGAAGAACACCAGTTAAGGTAAACAGATGCAGGATTGGTAGAACGTAGATAGATGGGAGAAAAAATAAGGGAAAAACAAAACAAAACACGTGGTTTGACTTCCCTGCACAGAGCCTGCCAGCAGCAGAGAGAGACCTGGTGAGAAGTGTACTGTGCTAACGGGCAATCTTGGGCTCGTCTTACCCTCTGGCCCGGGGAGCCGTCGCGTCCTGGTGAACCAACACTGCCCGGGACACCCTAGACAGAGCAAAGACAGGACGGTGTCAGAATCGCGGAAACCAATCACCCTCTCAGCCAGCTGCCCCGGAATAAGTCAAGGCCTCCAAACAAACCTGAAACCCTACGGGTGAAGCCCAGAGCTTATTCACCGGAAGGAAAGCAAATGTCCCCCACCGGGGTTCACCCACCGGGGTTCACCCGGGGCAGCGTCAGGAGGACCCTCGGGTGGGGGCCAAAGGTCAATGAATACAGGCTGCTGGTCCTCAGCATAGAAACCATTCACTGCCAAGATCACAGCGGACTTCAGAAGCTACGGTCTTTTTTCTTGGTAAAGCTCTAGACTGAGAGCAATGGAGTAAAAAAATAAAAATAGTACCTGTGGGCCAGGCAATCCGATCTCTCCTTTCTCTCCTTTTTCACCTGGCATTCCCTGGACATCCGAAAGGACACGGGGGTTAAGTTCACAAAAGGAAACTGGTAAGTCCTTAGTCTCTTCTTTTCCTCTGCTGGCTGACTCTTAACATTTTCAACATTAAATTGTTTCTACACTAACATCCAAATACAGCATATTTCACTTTTCACATAAGCTACACAACTTAGGTAAGCATGCTTACAGAGTAGAATGTTTATATTTCAGAATAGTTTAAACACAGTGCATACAATCTGATTTAGTTAAGCTTATATTGTAAATACATGAGCAGAGTCTTGAATATTTCAGTATTATTTATAGCTTAGATGTTAAAACTTACATCTATATATACTTTTGTTTTGTTTGGCTAGAAACTTATAAAAAGGCAAAAGCAAGCACAGTACCTGACCTGTAGCAAGACCTCAACGAATTCTTAGTGTTAATTGTAATTATACAAACTGGCATGTTAAATAAGAAGAATTCATTCATGTGTAAATGACTCTGGAAATGAAGACATCTGAGCTAGGGACACACAATCATATGCACAGGAAGATTTGCTAAAACTGTATTTCAATCATTTATACTAAAACTGTACTTAAAAATGTATATAATGGCACAAATACTAATTACAGAGACTGGTTTTATTCCTTAAATCTAGATTCTTCTACTAAGTTAAATGAAAATCAGTGAATGGAACTGAATTTGCTTTCAATGGTACAAACAGCTCATGTGGCTGTAAAGAGCATATCGTCTATAATGTTAAACTCATCGCAGCCCACTTTGATGGCCTGTCGAGATAAAGACCTAAATAAATGGCTTTGTGGTTGTAGCTCCACGATTACTACAAATACCAAATGAAAAACTTAAGTCGTATAACATCTGTCCCTTCCAGGTTTATCATACCCACTAAGGACTTGGTCAAATAAGGAAAAGGAGCCGTATGTGTCAAGCCTTGCTTTCTTTTCCAGACAAATCACCTGTGGCTGTACCTACTCCCTGGGCACGTACATAAACCTACAGGCCCCGTTTACTGAGTGCAAAGCTGGCTTATGAATGAGCTCTCGATCATCATGCTCATTTCCCAGTCCTTACTTTCAGGGGCTGGAAGAGGCTGTGGATCATTACTAGGGTTGGAAGACAAAAGCTCATTCTCTATAACTCATGGGGAAGTGAGAACAGCAAAACCCGCCCCAACGCTGACACACAACTCACAGGCATCCCTTGAATGGAGAGACCGCTTGGTCCCTGGGGCCCCGGGGGGCCCTGAGGTCCAGGAGGGCCCGTTTCACCCCGAGGGCCATCTGGTCCCTGGAAGGCAAGAAGGTCACGCCAAAGGTAAGTCAGACCCCCTGGAACCCAGAAATATCTACTACCCGATGTTCCTGCTGAGCGCATTTATCTTCTACTTCATTAACTTTCCTCAGACATAAAACACTCACAGGACAACGAGACACGAAGCCTCAGAGGACTCGCCTCCCAGGCCTAGAGTCATCAGCGAGCCAGGAGAGAAAACACAGTAGCTGCTGCAACTGTATTTATAGTGGTTTCCATAAATAAGAACGCTGTGCCAACAGTGTGAGGAATTAGACCCCCCACACTGCATCACAAATCTGAAAGATGTAAGCAGTACAAGACCACCCTCTTGGCCTTCGAAGGTTCCCACCATCCAGCCAAACGACATTCCCTTCCTTCGTTACTGTGAACTGTCATCTCTGGGGCGCTGCTCTGCGTTTATCGAAGATATTGGGGCACGTACTCTCATACGTGGAGCCAAGTAAGATCCATCGCCTCTGCCTGAGAAAACGTGCCACAATCGCAAAAAGTAAAACAGAACAACAAAGAAGACCTCGTGTGGTCTGAGTGTGGAGCTGGGTGGTACCCGATCCATTCTCTCCAGCCTTCTTTCACTGACTCCCCCTTGGCCTCGCCCCATTCTCTCTTACCTTGTTCCACTTGTCTCCAATTTTCTACTAAAAAAAAGCTGCAGTGTTCTCTCCTCCATGAATAAATGCTGTGCGGATTTAATAAGTGATCATGTTGAAGCAGTAAGTCAAGCAAGATGGCTGGGGACGACGCAGAGCGTCACGGTGAAGGTGGGACAGGCGGAAGAGCGTCACGGTGAAGGTGAGACAGGCGGAGGAGCGTCACGGTGAAGGTGGGACAGGCGGAGGAGCGTCACGGTGAAGGTGAGACAGGCGGAGGAGCGTCACGGTGAAGGTGGGACAGGCGGAAGAGCGTCACGGTGAAGGTGAGACAGGCGGAGGAGCGTCACGGTGAAGGTGGGACAGGCGGAAGAGCGTCACGGTGAAGGTGAGACAGGCGGAGGAGCGTCACGGTGAAGGTGAGACAGGCGGAGGAGCGTCACGGTGAAGGTGAGACAGGCGGAGGAGCGTCACGGTGAAGGTGAGACAGGCGGAAGAGCGATCAGAGGCCTGAAGCCAAGGAGCTGGGGCTGACTCTCAAGGCAGTCGCGCACGACTGCAGGGCTTAAGGGTGTGATGTGCTCCAGTGTAACTCTAAAGAAACGAACCCGGGGCAGATATGAAGACTCAATCCAAAACATCAGGCCCGTGGAGCCAGAAATAGAGACGATGGGTGGGGCCTGAACTCGCTTAGGCTGGGCGCCTGCCACCCCTTAGATGCCTTTGTGCGAATCAGGGAAACGTGTTCCTGGACGGGGATCGGCAGGGCGTGCTCCTTTGAGTCGCGGCCTCTGTACGGGGTACAGACTGAACCACCCCGCTTGGTGGCCTTGGGCAGTGAGAAGGGAAGACAGGGCTGTGTGTCTGACGGCGCGTGGTGGGAGGGACGGAGAGGAGTCTAAAACCTGAACAATGCCCTGGAGGACCGCAGCCTGGCTGCGATTCAGCGCTCCCCCTAAGACGCATCTTTGTTGCAGACAGGAAAGAGGAGAGCAAGAGCAAGAGCCGCATAAGCAACCAAAGCGCCCGGAGCACTGACACTCCGTCTCAGACCCAGAAACCTTGTCACTGAGTTAGGGCGTTTCTTCTGATGAAAACACACAAGCTTTTAAGAATAAGGGGAAAGGCTTCAACACAACTTCCATTAAAATACAAGAAGCTTTACAACGTTATGTGGCAGCCTGGATGGGAAGGGAGTTTCGGGGAGAATGGATATATGGATATGTATGGCTGAGTCCCTTTGCTGTCCACCCGAACTATCACAGCGTTACTAATCGGCTATACTCCAATATAAAATTTTCAAAAATTTAAAAAATATATAAGGAGCTTTAGATTGCCAAGGGTAACTATTGCTTAACTCCAAAAGTATACCATGCCTGGGGATGAGAGAGAGCGCCTTACCTTTAGGCCCGGGTCACCTCGCTGGCCTTTCGGTCCTCGGAGTCCTGGGCCCCCCTGGCAGAAAGACATTAAGTGTTAGCACAAAGACAAACATGAAAGCAATATAGCGTATTCGTTTCCCTTAATAATATGGATTATGTCATTCTTATTTGGGACAAAGGCCAACACGTTGTGTAATGATATGTTCACTATGTTCCTCAACTGAGGTCTGTCCCCCAGATTCACCTCTTCTTGTTAATGGTTTCAGAGCTTGAGCAAACTTTCTATGCTAAATCCCTTTAAATTAAAAAAAAAACAAAAAGCTACAGAATCTTTTGATTGCGTGTGTAAGATTACTGCTATTAATACTGCAAATAATAAAAAATATACTCTTAACCTAAAATTATATGCATGTCTTATACCATGACTTTGAGATTAAATTATTTAATTAGACTGTATTATATTACATTGTAAAAAGCATATAAAATAGTAACAATTTAGTTCTCTTTATTTATATCATAAAAAGCTATTCAGTGCCTCTGAAACGTCAGTTATTTGCATTTTCCTCTTAAAACTTCTGTTGCATTAATGCACTCCCTGTACTATCATTTAGTAGTATTTTCTTTGTACTTATATGCACATAATACATAACACAGTAAATATGTGTATATGTGTGTATACAGTCTTTGCAAACATATTCTTTGTATATGTGTGCATAACATATATGTAAATATACTCTGAATATTTTTTACTTGGCTCTTACTTCACTTAAATCTGCTTCAAAAGCAAATATTCTATACTATAGCAGATGGAAAAACATATTACTTACTAAGGATGTGAGGCAGACCTGAAAATACACTATAAATAACCTCACTAAACTTGGCCAGATTTTGTCCCTGGTGCCAACTGTGAGCAAAGCCTTTGCTCTATTAAAAGGGGGCATGAGTAAGGGTTAGGAGGGTCACATGGGTACCGGTCTAAGAATATGCTTTCACTTGAGTAGAAGGATGACAAGATCATTGAAAATGGAGTGGCTTTCTCACTGGATGAGTCCATTTGACCTCCGGCTGTGTCCGTGACCACTGATGATCCTTCTGTTACCATCAGCCCTTGCCTCCCTTGGGAAAAGACTGGATCAGGCGACAGTCAAGGCCTCCTCCAGTTCGTCTGAAGCACTTACACTCACTGCCAGCACCAGTCAGCTGCTTATCTTCCAGATTTTTAGCATACAGTAATCAAATCATTATTTAACTTATATGCAGAGTACATCATGAGAAATGCTGGGCTGGATGAAGCACAAGCTGGAATCAAGATTGCCAAGAGAAATATCAACAACCTCAGATATGCAGATGACACCACCCTTACGGCAGAAAGTGAAGAGAACTAAGGAGCCTCTTGATGAAAGTGAAAGAGGAGAGTGAAAAAGTTGGCTTAAAGCTCAACATTCAGAAAACGAAGATCATGGCATCCGGTCCCATCACTTCATGGGAAATGGGGAAACAGTGGAAACAGTGGCTGATTTTATTTTCCTGGGCTCCAAAGTCACCACAGATGGTGACTGCAGCCATGAAATTAAAAGACACTTACTCCTTGGAAGGAAAGCTATGACCAACCTAGACAGCATATTGAAAAGCAGAGACATTACTTTGCCAACAAAGGTCCATCTAGTCAAGGCTATGGTTTTTCCAGTGGTCATGTATGGATGTGAGAGTTGGACTATAAAGAAAGCTGAGTGCCGAAGAACTGATGCTTTTGAACTGTGGTGTTGGAGAAGACTCTTGAGAGTCCCTTGAACTCCAAAGGGATCCAACCAGTCCATCCTCAAGGAGATCAGTCTTGGGTGTTCATTGGAAGGACTGATGCTGAAGCTGAAACTCCAATACTTTGGCCACCTGATGGGAAGAACTGACTCATTGGAAAATACCCTGATGCTGGGAAAGACTGAAGGTGGGAGAACAAGGGGATGACAGAGGATGAGATGGTTGGATGGCATCACCAACTCAATGGAGGTGAGTTTGAATAAACTCCAGGAGTTGGTGATGCACAGGGTGCTGCAGTTCATGGGGTCACAAAGAGTCGGACACGGCTGATCGGCTGAACTGAACTGAACTGAATCAAATCGTACTTTATGTAAGTGCACACGTCTCTATAGGAAATATTGCCTGTAGTGTCTCCGGTATTATTTGACGTACATAGATTACATATATGACACAACACTTTTCATATATTTCTGAGTTAATATGTTTTTCCATAACATGACATATAGATCCGACTTACTGTAAATGAGTTGCACAGCTGTCTGAACAATGAGATAATTTGTTTAACCATTCTTTCATTATTGGAAATGTAGGGCATTTTCCCTACAATTTGTTACCGTCTAAACAGCACTACAATCACCATCGTTATACATGCCCTAAGTACAAATTTTAATATTCAAGTACAAATTTTAATATTCAAGATCTCAACGAGGAGAATTTTAAGTGAAATGTAACAGAGAGGCAGATATATTGTCAAACTGCTGTGAAAACACGGCACCACTTTATTCATCTGTTAGGAGCTGATGAAGGGAGTCTCTGTTTCTCTAGATTTTAGTCAGCACTTGATATTTTCAAGCTTTACATTTTTATGAAGCTGGTAAAAATAATATCTTGCTCCTATTTTAATTTTTATTTCCCTTAAGACTCCTATGATTGAGCATCTTTTCATAACGCTTGTCCATTTGCATTTTATCTCAATACAACTACCAATTCACATTCTTCACCCAGTTTCCTATTGGGTTACATGTCTTCTTCTCTTTAATGTGCAGAAACTCTTCATATATTTGGATACCACATCCTTAACTGTTACAGATGATGCAAATGTTTTTCCCAACTGTGGCAGACACTGTTGGTTGATTACCAAAGCTTCTTTTCTGACTTCCTTCTCCATTTCACTTTTCCTGCTATAAAGACAGAGATTTGCTTGCCCAGCCTCCAAGGAATGGGTATATTAACTGGTTTGAGCCAATATGATCAAGAAGCTGTAAGTCTAAAGAAAGCAAATTTGGAAGCTGGAACAAGCTTGGGTCTTGATAAAGTTGTTGAGCAGCCATATTTGCTTGGGACCATCTACCTCTAGGTCTTTTGCTGAGCAAATTATGAATGTTCAAGCGTCCCAATGATCTACATCAATGCATTCATCAAGTTTTCTGTTCCTTGCAAGAAGCCTAGTGTGTTCCAATTAACATACTCATTCTGGGACACCTCTTTAATTGTGTTTGTTCATCTTAAATAATTGTCTTTTAGTTGAAGGTTTTGTCCAAATGTGGCAATTTGGCTCACAGATACCCGAGGTATCAGGTCTGCAAAATCCAGGAACCTTTTTATACTTCTAACTTATTTTCCACCTGATACCTAACCTTCATCATGGAGTGGGTGACAAGAATTCAGCAAATGTTTGTGGATGTGAACTTTCATCCTTTTAGTAAGAAAGGGTGAGGTGAGGCAAAAGGAATATGGCTCTTTCATCCATGGTGTCCTGTGGCTTTTCTGGAGTTTTACTGGCACCTATCACTGGGTAAATTCTTGAATAAGGAAACAGTTGCAACTATGTTAAATCATCAGACAGGCTTACTGCATACACTGGGGGATTTGTTGCTTTTATTGTTTAGTCGCTAAGTCATGTCCAACTCTTTGCGACCCCATGGAAGAAGCTTGCCAGGCTCCTCTGTCCATGGGATTTCTCAGGCAAGAACACTGGAGTCGGTTGCCCTTTCCTTCTCCAGGGGATCTTCCTGACCGAGGGATTGAACCCATGTCTCCTTCATTCAGGCAGATTCTTTATCACCGAGCTACCTTGGAAGCCATACTGTTTTGGTCACTGTTTCTTCAATAGTTTATTATGCTTGAAAACGCCAATGGCTTTTCTCGTTTGCCTCTTCCTTCCCCGCAAGTCAGAGCTCAGCCCTGCTTTCCTGCTTCTCGGCTGCTGCTTTCCTCACTCTTAGGTCACACATAAATATTTTATAACTTGTTCCAGCAGCATTGCCGATGAAGAAAACTTGAAAAGCCTCCAGCCTGAAAAGCTTATTCATGCTGTTTAAAATAAAATAAAGGCTGTTCTAATTAAGAATTGAACCCTTAAGCACCATAATGAAAAGGAAACAAAGCACCAGAGCGAAGGCATCGCTGAGGCTGCCCTGAGGGAGGGCAGGAGGGTGGCTGAGGTTTCTGGAAAGCAGCGTCACACAGCCCACGCAAGGCAGTGGAGAGGGCGCCGGGCTCCGTGAGGAGCAGGCGTGGGCAGAGCATGGGTGTGACTGAAAGCGGAGGAGCTCGAAAGGCAGCCATGTGAGTGAGCTAGAACAGCCACAAAAAGTCTCACCAGCTGGTGGAAAAGCAAGACTTTTTTCCACTTTAGCTATGGGAGGAGTAAATGTCTCCACTAAGAAATACTACCCAGAAACTGATTCTCATACAATTGAGGGACCAGAATTTACTGGTTTTCAGCTGGTTTGTATGGCCAGGATATTAACAGAAGCAGACACATACGCTCTCTCAAAAAATACAGCTCAAACATGGGCTCAAAATATTCCCAGAAAGTTTCAAGTAATGCAAACTCAAATATACAACCCCCAAAATAAAAAAGACATGTGGAAACAACACAGCATGAATAAAACTGCCAACAAAGCCAATGGAAGAATCAAGACCACATACACTACAGAGGCTGAGATGACCAGATAAAGAACGCAAATCATACTAAATATTGAAAGAGAAAAGTTTTGAAAATGTTACAAAAGAAGAAGAGGCTATACAAATGACCAGAAGGTTTGAAATGGAACCAAACATAACTTCTAGAGAAACTAAATATGATAATCACAATCAGAAACACCCTGCCTAGGTTAAGCAGCATATTAAACAGGGCTAAACACACAGTATATCAGAAAGTAATGTTGAGGATATTACACAGAGGAAAGCCTGGCAACACAAACAGGAAATAAATTAGAGGTTAAAAAGAGAGTAGAAAGAGGTTAAAAAGACATGAGAGTAAAATCAGAAAGTATAATGCACATCTAGCTGGCGTTTCAGAAAAAGAGATGATCAGAGAGAGGGAATGTTTAAAGAGAAAATGACTGAGAAAACTCCAAAATGTATAAGAAACATTGGTATTCAAATTCATAAAGCCCTCAACGTTCCAAGACTACAAAACAATAGCATCAAAATGTACTGTGGTGAAACTTCTGATCATTAATGACAAAAGGATCTTAAAAGAAAGTAATGGAGAAAATATTTCTCACAGAAAAATGACAGTTAATTCAACTGACAGCTGACTTCTCTGTAACAACAATGAAGCAATGACATTGTAACAGCATCTACAAAGTGCTCAGAGGAAAGAACTGTTAGTCTAGCACTGCATTCCCAGTTTCTTAGTTTGGAAAGCTGTCTGACTGTTTTCATGGAGGTCAATAGTAACACTTAAGCAAGGTAGGAGATTTATTATTCTCTCATATTAAAATCCGAGCTGTTCAGCGCAGTCGAGTGGCTTTATCGCCCAAGGCAGCGTGAAGCCGTTGGTGCCTCCCTCTTCCTGCTGTGCTGTGCCCAACGGCATTGCTGCCACAGTGAACCCACTACCTCACGCTCAAAGGAGGGCATTCGGTTTTCATTTAAGAGCAACGCCCAGGGTGCGTGCATACACCTTCTCTCTCCCTGGCCAGAACTTAGTCACAAGGTCATCTTTACTTGCATAATTGCTAAGAAATCAAGTCTCAAGCTGAATGGCCATGAAGCCGGCCATGTACGCAGGGGAGTATCTTCTATTAAAAGAGAAGCAGTAGCAGTGATTCAGGGGAAATTAGTAACCTTTGTAACAACTATCAAATAACACTTAAGGTCAAATGAGGCAAGACTTACTGGTGGGCCCGCTGGTCCCAGAGCCGCTTTATTGATTTCCGAACAGGAGCAGGCATGCGGGAGCTCTGGGCAGGCCTCCTCATCCCTCTGCAGAGAAAAACAAATAGTATGACTATTAACAAGATGGTCTATACAAACGACTTTATGACTCAAAGGAAACATTTGGAGACACTTCAAAAAAAATCCTTCAGTGAGCATTAGTCTAGAAAAGCAGAGAATATTCCCTTCTGACCACAAAGTCTTTTCTTTAAAGAAGCAATGAATGGGTGTCTAGCAAGGCGTTAATCAACGCCGTTATCAAAGGATGTTGACAAAACCAGCTTGGGAATCCAGGTGAAGCAAGAAAGGCAGAAGTGGAGGTGCAAAACCAAAGATTCTGGTTGCCATTTAATTCAGCTGGGTAAGTGGTACTCCGTGAACTAAAGGTCCTGAAAACTTCCTTAGTGTTACAACACTTTTTTCCATTTCAAAGGATAAAAGAAAACTTGTAGCAACAGTCCATCAAAACACCCGCTTCCACACTAAAACCAAGAGCCAGAAGAAAAGAAAACGGTGGTTAAACACATGATGCACACCTGCAGCAATGTTAGCTACTGCTCACACTCTGTGGCTGACACACGCCTGCAGCAATGTTAGCTGCTGCTCACACTCTGTGGCTGACACACGCCTGCAGCAATGTTAGCTGCTGCTCACACTCTGTGGCTGACACACGCCTGCAGCAATGTTAGCTGCTGCTCACACTCTGTGGCTGACACACGCCTGCAGCAATGTTAGCTGCTGCTCACACTCTGTGGCTGACACACGCCTGCAGCAATGTTAGCTGCTGCTCACACTCTGTGGCTGACACACGCCTGCAGCAATGTTAGCTGCTGCTCACACTCTGTGGCTGACACACGCCTGCAGCAATGTTAGCTGCTGCTCACACTCTGTGGCTGACACACGCCTGCAGCAATGTTAGCTGCTGCTCACACTCTGTGGCTGACACACGCCTGCAGCAATGTTAGCTGCTGCTCACACTCTGTGGCTGACACACGCCTGCAGCAATGTTAGCTGCTGCTCACATTCTGTGGCTGAATGTGAGAATAACACCACAGCACCAACCTAAAGCTTTGTGATAAGAGCTCATCTCCTCTTGGAGAATTCTGATGCCAGGTGACACCACAAGATAGATGATTTAGGTCAGACTGAATATGCCTGAATGAGTTACCGGCGTTTAAAGGAAGACAGGGCACCTGGTAAGCACTACTGAATGATTCGTGAATATCCCATTTGGAGCAACAGCCAAAAAAGTCTGCCCTAGGATGAAAAACTAGAAAGGTTCAACGGTCCCTTTGGATAGAGAAAGTGAGCTTCGTCTTCTAAGATCTTGGGGAAAGGTACTGTTAGGGCTGAACAGAGGACAGATGGTAATTAAATTGTCAAGCTGAAAATACTTTCAGGCTCTGAAATATTCACAACAGAAATCCAAAAGAGTCTGAGCAAAGAGCCTTTATATGCTTTTCTCCAAATGTTGGACAATATCCAAAAGTTTCAGCTCATTGCAGGAAAGGAAAACCCTGCTAAACGTATCTGGCTTGATACCTTGGGAAGCTTGAATGAGATACAGACTTAAGAATCCTGAAGGATCCTCCAAGCAGGCTGACAGCAGGCCTCCTGTGACCAGAGACTGCCTAATGGTTTTGCCACTGCTGCTGGCTGTATCTCCATCTGAGTCTTTCTACCACGGGACTTGCACACCTTCAGTGACAGAAAGAAAAAGAACAGCTCGGAGAGGGCAGGGATCTGCCTAGGCGACATGGTGATTACACTCTGCTTGATGCAGGGTGTTTCTGGGTGCTTCCTTACAATCCCCACTCTACCTGCCCTTATGCACAGCATCATAGTGTCTCTGCTTTAATTCCTCACCATAGTTTAATGGAAACTTATTTTGGTGAAAAAAAGAGTCACTCCCTTCTCAAGCAAAGTCACCACGCATACATGGCCTGCAGCAGATGACATGAGCTGATGTAAGGTCTTAAAAAAAGAAATTTTTTAGACTTGAGGAAGTCTTCCCCGTGACCATGACCAGGTTGAATTCTTAAGACATGACTTCTGTCCAAACATAACAGGGTCAACATTTCAGCTCACTGGTCCTAAAGATCCTTAGGTACGAACAATCCATTTTTAAATACATAGTCATCCACCCTGGTGAGTTACATTTGGTATTTATAATGTGAAAAGGTTTATTTTTCTAGCAGCTTTGCCTAAGTTAAATAGATTATGACTATGGTTCCCAGACTGTGTGGAAAGAAGGCCTGGGGCATTACAGGAAATTCACAGGGGCATTCTGAGTTTTTTTTTAAAAAGTCAAGAGACACAGCAAAATTCAGTACCCACTGGACTTTGTATACACAACCAGCTCAAGGTATAATAGGTCACAATTTCAACACTAGAAGGGACTTCCCTGAAGTCCAGTGGTTAAGACTCCACGTTTCCACAGCAGGGGGCCATGGCCCAGGTCGGGAAACTGAGATCCCAAAGACAAAAAAAAGAACAACTTGGTAAATTTGTTTTATCAGCACTTGCTATGAAGGAAAGCAAATACCACGGGGAAAATCACCGTGGAAAGGAAGGGAAGGTGGGGCCTCCCCTGCTGGCCCAGAGGCCGAGATTCTGAGACCCCAGTGCAGGGGCCAGTCGGACCCCTCACCAGGGAGCGGGGTCCCCCCTGCAACTAAAGGTGCCCCGTGCTGCAGCTAAGACCTGGCACAAACACATAAATAAATGCTTTAGTTAAAAAAGGAAGAAGCCAGGGTGGTGATGTCCAGTCAGACTCTGAGACCTGAGAAGTGCGTTCTCAACAGGCACACACATCCCAGTAGTGAGTAGTTGTGGTTTTTCAAAAGTACGTGTATCATCTTACAATTCTGATTTATATACTAATATATTGTTGGTTCATATAGCAGAGTTTTTAAGACACAAACACTTATGAAGACGATTGGACCTAATGACCTCATATATGGAATTACTAGATATTTCTTTTGGCTCTGGGGTACCATGAAAAAAAATTACTGCAACACCAAAGGATTCATGAACCACGGAATTTGGGAACATCTGGACCCTACATAAGTGGCACCCCGTGTAGCTGGGCAGTTCCCACTGCGTGTGTCCGTGTGTCTGCTGATTCCAGATATGCCTCCTTCTTAACTGCTTTTTAATTTTCATCAGCAGCATCATAATGAATTATCTGTGACATGAATTTTGTGAAATAGCATTTCATTTTCAGCACTGCAATTAAATATAACTTTAGAAAGTTTCAGCAAAGAACAGAATTAGTGAAAGAAGAATTCTTACCAGGGCAGGAAGTTCACAGCATTTGTCTTTATTGGCCCAGGATGTGGAACAAACAATATCAAACATCTGTAACTGGAACTGCAATTTAAAAAGAAAATTGTCATTCAATAAAAGATATATACAATATATACAATGTTCAGTAAAAGATACATTGTGTGTATAATTCATAATGATTTCACAGTACACATTACATAGTGCTGTTAGTCGCTCAGTCCTGTCTGTCTCTGTGACCCCATGGACTGCAGCCCATCAGGCTCCTCTGTCCATGGGATTCTCCAGGCGAGAGCACTGGAGTGGGATGCCATGCCCTTCTCCAGGGGGTCTTCCCCACTCAGGGATCAATCCTGACTCTCCTGCACTGCAAGCAGATCCTTTACCATCTGAGCCACCTTACATAATAAAACACCAACACATTTATAACATAATGTTACAGTGAATAAATGTGAAAAGTCATTCCTCAAACACACAGTGATTTAAGACTTCTGTCAGTGGTTACTCCTTCCACCATCCAAACTGCCTTACTCATCACAATTCTTCCTCCCATCTCTACGTAAAAACACTTAGAGCCTCTGGTGAAATCCTCCCTATGGCCCACCACAGTTAGTCCAAGTGCCTCCGTGACCCCACCAGGCTCTAGACATCTCTTACAGCCCATCGCCCGCCATCCAGTACACTTATTTATATTTCCCCTCAGAGTGGGCACTCATCAAAGCCATAGCACCTTCGTGCCCCCATCGTAATGAGTGACATGCAGGGACTTCCCTGGAGGCCCAGGCTTGGGACGTGGAACTTCACTTCAGGGGCCAGAGGTTCAATCCGTGGTTGGGGAACTAAGTCATATGCCTTGTGGCATGGCAAAAAAAAAAGGGGGGGCATGTAGTAGATATTCATGGAGGCTTGTTGAATTATTTCTGACTTCCATCATTCAAGCATACATTTGACCACTTTTTCTTTAGTGTATAATGCAAGCCAGATACCATATAGACCTTTAGGATATAAAAATGAGCAAAACCAGCTTTTTGCCCACAAAGCATTTACAGGGAGTAAGAGACTGACACATAAACACTGTTTACGACGTGCTGAGTGTCATGACAGACTCACATGTGGCACTGCGAGATCCGTGCTGTGCATTTTCATTCAGGCCATCGATCATGCCATAAATATTTAGACAGTCTTGTGCAACTCATGTTTGTTGGCAACAATTTAAAGTATATTTTGAAACATTTAGAAACATCATTATAATATCATTAAGGGCTCACACTAGCTTCATGACCTAACCATTTCTAACACTATATTTCTTCCTATATTGTTTTCGAATATTGCATGTCATCAGGAGTTTGGAGATCCCCTGGAGGAGGAAAATGGCAACCCACTCCAGTATTCTTCCCTGAAAAATCCCATGGACAGAGGAGCTTGGCAAGCTACAGTCCACAGGGTCACAAAGAGTTGGACACAAATGAGTGGCTAAAAATGTAGCAGCACTCAGGAGTCTGGGGTTAACAGATACACACTAGGATATATTATAAAAGATAAATAAGAAGGACACAGGGAACTGTATTCAGTATCTTATAATATCCTATAGTGGAAAGAATCTGAAAAACAATAGGAGACATAAAAGCGGCAGTTTCGATCCCTGGCTGGGGAAGATCCCTTGGAGGAAGGCACGGCAACCCACTCCAGTCTTCTTGCCTGGAGGGTCCCATGGTCAGAGGAGCCTGGCGGGCTACAGTCCACGGGGTCACTAAGAGTCAGACATGACTGAGCGACTTAGCAAGTAGCACACATCTCTCCATCTACGACTGAACCACTTTGCTGCACACCTGAAACTAACAGATCAGTCGCTCCGTCGCGTCCGACTCTGCGACCCCAGGAATCGCAGCAGGCCAGGCCTCCCTGTCCATCACCAGCTCCCGGAGTTCACTCAGACTCACGTCCACCGAGCCGGTGATGCCATCCAGCCATCTTATCCTTCGAGTCCCCTTCTCCTCCTGCCCCCAGTCCCTCCCAGCATCAGGACACAGCACTGTAAATCGACTACACTGCCATCTAAAAATGAAAGTGTCATCAATTACAGAGCTGGCAGAGGACGAAATCCTCTTCATTTCCTCCCTGGTTGCGAGCCCGTTTCTGTCGTGTCGGTTCATTTGCTTCACGTCTTTTTAGACTCGGCATCTAAGAGACGTCACACAATGTTTCTGCGTCTCTGACTGCACTTACTGTGACAATCCCTAGGTTCACATAATCTGTAAGATGCCCTCAGAAAGCGGTATTTTCAGCAAAAACTGGAAAACTCTTGGAGCCTTATTTTCACCCATCCCTGTCAAGAGTCCCCTGGACGCAGGTAGGAACACTCCAGCGGGTGGTGTGACTGCGAACGGGCTACTGCCTGCAGCATCCCATCCAACAGCAAAGAGAATGAAGTCAGGGCTTCTCTCGCCACACCCAGGAAGAACTGCGCCTTGCTGCAAACATCTTTTCCCAAGTGGGTTTGCAAGATTAATAACACAAATGTTGAAAGCAGATCCATAAATCAAGACATCATGCTTTCTGTTTTCAATATAAAGCCACTGCATTATTTGAAGCAATAAGTGCATGGCAGTACACTCTTTCTTTTCCATATTAAAAATGTTTTTTTTCAAAGGGCATGACATTTCAGTCTGTTCAGGGCAACCACACAACTGAATTATGATCATTGAAAAATTAAGTTTGTAATGGATGGACCTAGGGATGGTCATACTAAGTGAAGTAAACAGAGAAGCAGAAACATTGCATGATGTCTCTTAGATGCGGAATCTAAAGAGACATGATCCAAACGAGCTTACGAAACAGAAATGGACTCACAGAGAAGAAAGCTATGGCTGCCGGGGGAAAGGACAGGGGAAGGGACAGTGAGGGAGTGTGGGATGGACAGGTGCACACTGCTGTGTTTAAAATGTAACCCAACACGGCCCACTGAAGAGCACAGGGAACTCTGCTCAATGCTGTGTGGCAGCCTGATGGGAGGGGAGCCTGGGGGAGAAGGGATGCATGTCTATGTGTGGCTGAGGCCCTTTGCTGCCCACCTGAAACTATCACAACATTGTTAATTGGCTATACTCCTCTACAAAATAAAAAGTTCAATTAAAAAAACTTGGTTTTCAAAATTAAAGTATTTTTAAAGAACGTGGCTGCTGATTTTCATACACAACAGTAGCAGCAAAGGTATTTCAAGGAAGCACAGGGATTCAGAGGCAATGGAGCTAGACTGCCTGGGTGTGACCCACTCACAAGCTAAGCCATTTTAAACCAATTGCTTCACGTGGTGGAGTCTCAGCTTTCCTTATCTGTTAAAGTAGTAGAATAATAGCAGCTATGCAGTAGTAGCTATTCACTAGAGTAATAATAGCAGCCATAACAACAAAATGAACCCATTAAAGGAAAATATTTAGAACAGTTCCTGAAATACAGTTATGCAAAATAAACATTATTTTAAAGCAACATGTAGAGAAGCCCTTTTATAGTTGACCTATAAGCTGCAGGAGTATATAACACAGATGCCAAATGGTTAAATCAAAAGGATGAAAGTGATGTGATGCTGAGAGCAGAAATATAACAGCAGTTTGTGTCCACAGTCATTGTATCTGTTTAATATTTTGTTTGAGAAAAATCTTAGCAAATAACAACAATACCAGCAAACATTTGTTGAAAACCTGGCTGTGTGCCAGGCACCATCCCAAGGACTTCACCTGTATCATTCACTCTTCCCATCACCACTGTGAGGTCTGATAATAGTAATGTCTACCCCATTCTATAAATTAGGGCTTGGGATGAAAAGGCCTGAGTAATTTAAGCACATGTTGAAAGCTGAATTCCTGTTGAGAGCTGAACAGCACACCTCATTTTCTTGCAGTTTATTTTGTGAACAGATCATTAGTCTAATGTTTAAAATGCAGATACCCCAGCCTGACTTTACAATGCCATTTGACTTTATAATTACTTTTATTAAATGAGTCCCATTATGACAGCATTAGTCAGTTAATTCTGTAAGTCATTCATCCATTAAGAAATTTTCCATTTCTGAATAGGGCCCTCAGTGTGAAAACATTTTAGTGAATGAAAAGATTTATTTAAAGCCAAGGCCTTTCACTAGTCTTGGGGTATACCAGGCTTTCTTGAAGTTTTTCAAATAAACAGTCACCACCCGATCACCTATGACTGTACAATGTCTCCACACAAACCTTTGGCTAAACTTCTTTTGCCCTCTTGAGTTATTGAGATTCTTATGAGTTCATTTTATTTATTCGAGAGGTTGAATACCTACTAAGTGCTGAATGAGGCCAATACTATCATTTGAAGAATGCTTGTGGGCTGTCTTTTCTTTTTCAAGTCAGATGAAGTCAGAAGCCTTTTTTTGTGTGAGTACAACAAATTTATTCATAATTGTTTTGCATTCGTAATAGTTCAGATTCCTCGGCCCTTATTTAGAGACTTCTTTTCCAAGTCACATTTCTGGGGACTGATTTTTTAAAATCTGGCTTTTATTCCAGAAGTAATTAAACACACACTTACACAAATTATGGAGGAAACATTACAGAGATAATATGTCAAAGATCTCAGATTTGAGTACCTAAAAATTCAAGACAGCGAGGATCAAAATAAACCATACTTTAAGCGTCGAAGAGGCAGCCCCTTTTGACTTTAGCAACTTTTTTCCTTTGTAACTAACAGCATTATGAAAAAAAATCTGCACAAGAAAAAGACCGTCCCACTTTCACTGGTAATAATCTCTTTCAAGGGAATACTTAGACAATCACAAATGCTCATTTTTCATTATTGGACATTTCTGTCTGGGCATAGCACAAAAGGCAAGTCATTTGGGGTCAAATGTTAGCATGAAAACAAGACTGAAATATTTTTTGGCAGTTGAGGCACTGTGATCTGTGAATGGAAATTAAAAGGGACTTCCCACTCAGTACCGTATTTCATCTTCTGATTTTTTTTCCAGCATATCATTTTTAAGCTTATAATTTGAAGTCAAGCTGTATCTCATCTTATGCAAATATTTAGAGAGCTTTACATTCCCTGAGACACAGGAGAAGGAGTCCTGGGGACCCACGCCGCCTTCTGCTTTCAATTTGGTGTGTAACTTTTACTGACTCCACCTTCAAACTATGATTTATTAAGCACTTACCACTTGTCAGCTACTTAACAGGGTGTTTTTACTTGCTCTCAATCAACTTACTGAATTTAAGGGGAACCACAATGGCTCTACTCAATCAGGAGATGAAAGTGAACATCCGCAATCGTTGGTAGCAATCAGAATGTTAAGGGGCAGAGATGCTGGGGAGGGGGCGCATTCTGATCACATTTATTTCAAGGCTATAATTCAAATAATGGTGAGTTTTTGAACTTGCCAGTGAATAGACAGGGCATATGGTCACTGTCACAGACCAGATTCCTTCCTCTGCCTTAAGTTCTCTCATAATCAGGCTGGCCTAATTAATGGAAGAGAGCTCAGAATGAAGAGCAGTAACCATATGCAACTCAAATACAATCTCACAGTAACCATATGCAACTCAAATACAATCTCACATCTCACTGTCCTCGTGTTTGAAAGGGGATCTCTCCCTAACTTATTCAGGTCTCAGTTTCTGCATCTATAAAATGGGGACGATATATTTTCCTGGGTTACTGGAGGATTAAACGGGAACATCTTAGAAACGCTCACACTGCCTCGTCCGCGTGTGTGTTATCCGCCAGTCGTGTCTGACTCTTTGTGACCCCGTGGACTACAGCCTTCCTGCCAGCCTCCTCTGTCCATGGAATCCTCCAGGCAAGAAAACTGGAGTGGGTTGCCATCCCCTTCTCTAGGGGCCTAATCCATATTAGGCAATACATATTAGTCACTATTATCATTTGAAGGATTAAAAGATACAATTGAGTGAAAACACAACCATTTCCTTACAATTGGAAAACACTTGTTTCTATAGGATCATTGATTTGTCTTCTATTGATTCCTACATAAAAACGTTAACTCAGAAAATAAAATTACTAAAAATTCTATAACATAACTTATATTTATTTTTATTTACACATCAGAGAACTAAACAAATAACTGTATAATTATCTAGGTGTTAGATTTGAAAGGTGGGAAAAAGAAAACATGTTCAATGCCAGAAGCTCAAACATTTTCTTGAATCATCTCTGACTGGAAGCATGATAATTTCATTAGGTATCAGAAAAGTAGAAGAAACCTCTCAGGACAAAGAAGACTGCAAAGGAGAGGCCCAGCTGTCCGTCTCCTCCCGTGTGCTCTGACAGCTAGACTCAGCCCGCTTATTAGTTTAGTCTCACTAGAGAATTTTTGCTGCCGGTAAAGTCTTGCATTGCTGGCCACAAGTTTTTATTTCAAATATGAGTAATATCAATACAGTAGTTACTGTATCCCTAAATCCATTCATCTCTTCTCCACTCAGCTTTGGTTTAAAAAGACTATAGCCTGAGACACAGACTCACAGACTTACAGAACGAATTTACAGTTGCCAGAGGGGGAAGATGGGGTAAGGGATAGTTAGGGAGTTTGGGGTGGTCGTGTGCACACTGCTGTATTTAACATGGACGACCAATAAGGACCCACTGGAAGCACAGGGAGCCCTGCTCAATGTTACGTGGCAGCCGGGATGGGAGGGGGTTTGAGCAAGAGGGATACGTGCACAGGCGTGGCTGGGTCCCTTTGCTGTCCACCCGAAACTATCACAACATTGTTAATTGTCTATACTCGAATAAAAAATAAAAACTTTAAAATAATGGAAAGATTATATTCTTTAAAAACTGAAAATTTAGAATCATTCCATCATCTGGCATTTTTTGAATCATTGACAAATTTGCCAGGGAATATCGATCTATAAACTACTAATCTCTCTTAGATGATAATTACTCCTTCTGGAACAACCCAAAACTTGTGCATTGCACATTCCCTTTTGCAGGGTATTAGAGTTCACATATATTTCAAGATTATGTTAGCAATCTGTGATTTCTAATTGAGAACTGAAGACTGAAGCTTCTCTCTTGTCTTACACTGAAACAAGTATTGATAATAACAAAAAAACCAAGCAAGTTTTCAATCACATTCTTGAGATCTAACCTAATATCATCCATTTCAACATAATCAAATTCCTCAATAAGTGGGTAGACCGAAAATCTAGTAATCCATTGTAGACTTCCAGATTCTACAAAAGCCACAACTTTTTCCTACCAGCCCTACAAAGAACTCTTTAATGACTGACTTCCATAAATTCCCTTTTGTCTACTACTGGGTGGGCGTTAACCACAGAGGGTTTAATTGCTGTTTTAATTGCTCTTCTTTCATGGACAAAAGTAAAGATTTATTACTGGTAGACCCTAAACCTATGGTTGTTTTTGCTTTCCGAACTAAATTCCATAATATTTAATTGGTCATATATTTTGGAGTAAAATTACTATGTAGAGTGTAATTTGAAGTACAATTAATTTGTAACTGTAATTTTAACACTGTAATTGCAAAGTATGAGCTATAATTAGGAGACAGCATGATATCTATCAGTGGAATGTTGTCAATACCACAGGTGGAACATGATATATGCAAACTATTTTAAGAAAAATTCAGATAGATGGCTTTCTATTTAATTTCTAACAAGTGTTTCTTGAGAAAGTACTCTTCATACAACTTTATCAGATACTGTGATGTAAGGTCAAAGGTGATTGCAAATGAAGACTGTGACATGGTTTCTGTTCAGTAAAGAAACTGCCTGGAGCGCAGGAGACCTGGGTAGATCCCTGGGTCAGGAAGATGCCCTGGAGAAGGGAGTGGCTACCCACTCCAGTAGTCTTCTGGAGAATCCCATGGACAGAGAAGTCTGGCAGGCTACAGTCCATGGGGTCTGAAGCATACTGCAAGTCATTTTCATTTATTTGATATACTAGAAGATTTCATTTGTATTAATATTAAATGATTTCAGCTTTAAAAGACTTTGAGAATCATCAGGTCTTTCTAAAATTCCATACAGCTGGCTAGTTCTGCAGGTCTCTAAAAGCACAATAAGAGTAAATCTTAATTAACTTGATTATTCTGTTACACAGAAGAGAAGTGTAGATGTGAATATTTGGAATTGCTTACAAGAATAAAATTCCCTCCAGGTTAATTGGTTCTAATTATAGAATGACTCAAATTAGAGAATGCTGCTAATTAGCTGTGAATGTGTGGTCTTAAAACAAAAGTTTGTGCTCACTGCTCTTTTTTGTAGGCATGAACTGAAAAGAATGTGATTTCTTTGCCAATTTGAAGTCTCTTGATCTTAAAATCCATGATTAAAAAACTATGATAAAAAATATATCTTAAAATGATGTTATTTAAATATTAATGATAAAATATTATTATCCCTTATTATTAACGATAAAAAGGGTTAACTTGACATTAGCAATAGCAAGGACCTAGTTATAAAATGCCCAAATCTAACCCACGTGAGAGGTTTATGTCAATTTCCCATGTATAATAATAACATGTTTTATATGGATTTGGATCTGGTCATATAAATGAGGTTCATCCACAGTTTTGATTCTCATGAACCAACCATTTATGCCACAGTATTTTATTTGAATTTTAAAAATATCTTACTGTTAAAATTTTCATTTAGAAAACAAACTAGTCTATTTCTGGAGCACTCTCCATATAATACAGCAGAAGCGTATTGCAAGAGCTTCGAATGTTCGCGTTTTAATCCATTTAAATGAATTCATCTCATTCATTTGCACTTCATTCATTCATTCGTTATCTATTTACTTATCATTCATCAACTATCATTCACCATCACGCTCTCCATCTATGCCTTTACCAAGCTCTTCCCCTGGAAAATACATAATCATATTTTAGGAGAATTTTTTCCCTTAACACAGATTCATTTGTTTATCCACTCACTGGTGCAGAGTTTCCGTTTGGGCCTCTTGATCGAACCATTCTCCCCAGGACTTCAACACCATCCAGCGTGATATTAGATGATGCGTTTATTGCCTTCTCACCCACTTGCTTGCAGTCAATAACCACTTTGGCCAAAGTCTTGCTGACAACAATATGTAGCTGATAAAAGTAAAAATGTTTTAAAAGGTAAGAAGCAGGAGAAAATACCAAACACATTTACATAATTGCATGACTCATCACCAAAAAATATGCAAGGGAAGAAAAGGAGTTCTGTCTCCTTAAGCACTTTGCTTGAGAAGAAAGGTTCTACTCTAAACCACTTCCATGACTACCCCACATTCGGATGCCATCTCTATGGGTTTTTGTAAACACTACTGGAATCTCAATGCTTTTCATTTCCTCTGTAATATTTTTGACTACTCTGTGACTGTCTCACCAAGAAAAAATCATCTCTAGAGGAAGCTGATATATACATGACAGTAATTCCAAAGAAATGCTAATGGGACTATTTGGAAGCATACACTAATAAATCACGTGCATCTCACGTGTTTCTGAGATCCTTATTTAAGACACTGTGGTTTACAGTCCTAGTAACAAGAAAAAAATATTTTTATGCAACGTTTCTTACGCAAAAATGAGAGAATTTTGTTATGCAGTTGTTCTTATATAGTGATGGTATTCAAAACCCCAGAAGGTAGCAAAGTTGTATAGAATAGACAGATCTGACCACATCCTGTCAGGAAACAGAAGCCAAGATGAAGACTGCTGTGTGACACCCCTTCCCTGCCTCCGACAGGACAAGATGGGTATGGCCAAGATGCAAGGTTTTTGCAACACCACTGAGTAAATGCTCTGCTCTCGGGCACTCTTGGTGTTGCATTTTTTAACAGCCCAGATATCAGTGGGATTATTCACTGCAAAGGAAACAGTAAATTTTGGAAGGAAGGCTGTCTACTGCAGTGATCACCAAAACAAAATGTTTCACAGATGTGAAACACAAAGGAGCAGAGCTCTATCACAGGTTAGAATAAGAGCAACTAATGTCAGGCATGGAGAAGGCAATGGCACCCCACTCCAGTACTCTTGCCTGGAAAATCCCATGGATGGAGGAGCCTGGAAGGCTGCAGTCCATGGGGTCGCTGAGGGTCGGACACAACTGAGCGACTTCACTTTCACTTTTCGCTTTCATGCATTGGAGAAGGAAGTGGCGCCCCACTCCAGTGTTCTTGCCTGGAGAATCCCAGGGACGAGGGAGCCTGGTGGGCTGCCGTCTATGGGGTCGCACAGAGTTGGACACGACTGAAGTGACTTAGGAGGAGGAGGAATGTCAGGCTTACAAAATTCTTCCTCAGGGCAACTTACCATACAGTGGCAGTGACGGGCTGTCTCAGTGCAATCTGTCTACATATTTTAACATGATTTGGCTGCTGGTACTTTAACACCATTGGTGGCCAGGTAGACCAGCAATCCTTTCCACATAACACATACTGTAGGGAATTTACAACTATCTACTTAGTAATACATTACCCTCTGCTACATGGTTCCTCAAAGTATGAACTGGACCACTTCTATGATAGGAGACCAAAATTTGCCGGTCCAAAATGTCTCTTTAGAAAGCAGATTATTTCAAGCTGAAAATAACCAAGGTCCAAAAGACTCAGAAAGAAACTTTGAGCTTCATGTTAACTGCCTAAAAGAATTTAGACGGAAGGTCTGCTCCCAGAACAGGGCTATTACAGCAATATCTGCAAAGAATATGGCTAGGTGTGTGTGTGGAGCGGAATCTGTGTCCCATTGACTCATTTAGTTACTAAACATTTGCTTTCCATCTCCATGTGAATTGTCTTCCTTCCTTTTGAAGTCCAAACCCAAACCACTGCTTGCATAATCCTCTTTTGTCTTTAGCTGAAGATGGTACCTAAGTAAGGTTTTGGCTATTTTGGTGAGTTACTCAGTTTTCCTGGGTCTCCCCCAAGCATATATGTTATTAAACTTTTGAGTTTCTCCCATTAATTTGATTCTTAGACCAGCCAGAAGAACCTAGAAGAACAGTGGAAAATGTCTTCCTCCTGACACTATCAAATCTCCTGGGGTGCTGGATAAAAACATATGTTTTAGGATCCCATCCCAGAACTACCATATCAGAATATCTGGGCAGTTCACAAGCCCCACAGGTAATTCTTACTATAGGAAATCCAAAGCACGATGTTTTTGATTTTGTTTTTGTTTTTTTTTTTGCACTTCTCTGTTGCTTGGCCTGCAGTAAATAGAATAAAGAATATATATATATACACATACAAGGCATTACTCACCTTGTGAAAGCTTCCATAGAAAATTTTCCTAATTTCAGGTCCTTCAAAAGTAACAGTCTGAAAATCCCCACTGTAGTCATAGTTGAAATATGTTAGGGTTTTCCCACCATCTAATCAAACAAAATAAAAGATTAAAAATATTCTAGAAAGTATTAAAATGGGTAATTTTTTAAAAAGTCAACTCAAAACAATATAACCATTGTTTGAAGCTGTGTTTTAAAGTGGTGAGTGGGTAACGAAACGGCCTTGGAAGGCCCTAGGCTTTCAATTGGCCAAACTAACCGAGTGAACCATGCAGGGATGGTGAGGCGGGGCCCGACATTCCTGCTTCCTCCGTACCTCCCTGCCTGTATGCATTGCCATCACCATTTTGGGAAAGCACGGTCTGAAGTTGGAAGTGGAGGCAGACCAAAAGGAAGAAAGAAGCTAATCAAATTGTTACCAGAGATGTTCCTGATCTTTGCTCAAAACTCATCAACCCTCTAGCCCCACCTTTAGCAGGAATATCCTTGCTCAAAACCTGCCAACTCCCCACCTTGAGCAGGAGTGAACATAAATCTTTAAGTGAAAGGGCCCAGAGATAAGGAAGGAAGCTATAGAAAAAGAAAAAAGCAGCAGCTGGGACCAAAATGGCGATAAATCTGACCTCCAACAGACTGTAAGTCTCATTACAGTTTGATTTTACTTTGAAAAAAGAAAGTGAAGTTGCTCAGTAGCGTTCGACTCTTTGCGACCCCATGGACTGTAGCCTACCAGGCTCCTCTGTCGATGGGATTCTCCAGGCAAGAATAGTGGAGTGGGCTGCCATTTCCTTCTCCAAGAAAATGGATATTGTACTATATTAGCATAGGAAATGACACACTTGCTAACTGGCAGCCATTAAGGACCATGCCCTTGGCAAAAGCCCTGCCCCTTTTGCCAAGGGCGGAGGGGGGCTGGAGGAGGGCACGGCAACTCACTCCAGTACTCCTGCCTGGAGAGTCCCATGGACAGAGGAGCCTGATGGGCTACAGTCCATGGGGTCGCAGAGTCGGACACGACTGAGCGACTAAGCACAGCACTTCCCTGTGGACTCAGGCAGATGCCTCTCCTCTTGTCTTTGTCTTTACTTTCTAAATCTCTCTGCCCAGGGGGGTGAGAAACTGATCTGTGAACTTGGTCCCTGCTTCTCCATTCTTGGTCACTGAATAAAGCTCAGGTTTCCCATTTGCCTACTTAAGCCAGAATGAAAAAGGAACCCTCCCGGATCTGGGGCAGAGAGTCTGGAATGGGCTAGGGCCCGAGCAGGGTTCACAGGACCTAATTCAGTAATAAAATGTTAAGAAATAAAAACCAGACTCTGCCTTATTTAACCACTGAAGCAACCAGTTCTCTCAGGACATGTAACTTACACCTCTCTGAAATAGTCATAATCCAATGTGTCTTTTATTGTGAACATTATGAACAAACAAATAAACAAAGACCTTCTACTCTTGAGTACTTCATGTTACAAGGAACATTTTATTACAAAAAAAAAAAAGAATATTTTTCTCACTAATTCAGCCCCAGGTTACAATTTAATTTTTCATTTGGTTTTCAAAAGGAGCAAGTATTGATCGTCTCAAAAGACTTCTTTGTTTTCAAGTCCTGGCTGTGTATAGTTAGCAGCTTACACCTTTTTAATCTACAGCTTTGCCTTAGTTTCAGTATCAAAGCAAAATGCTTTCAATGTTTAGCTGCTGATTTATTTCCATGTACTAAAAGGTCTTTTAACAAACACTACTTGGAAATAAGCTTAAAATACTTTCCTTATCCAAATGTTTGAGTCAGTACCTAATAACAGTCACCAAATTTTGGATCCCAGCTTGACTGGAAATTTTACACTAAAAATACATATAGAAAACTCAGGGACGTTAACCCAAAACTTGAGAATTCTCTTAAGTGATCCTCATTTGTGACTTCCAAGAACAAATGTTAAGAAGTTTCCTTCCTTGTTTCCTCCTCAACTTTCCAACCTCCCAACAACGGAATTTCTCATTCTTCACAACTGCTCTCTCTCCTTTCTAGACTCCTCTTACGATGCTCTGACCCAGTATTGGGACTTAAACTTCACACACCCATCAATACCATTTTCAAATGTATATTTCCATCCCAGGATTCTTCCCCAAACATACTGCTTGCCAACCTGGCCTTTTTCCTCTGATAGGAGAGAGGTACTGTGACATTGTGACTTAAAAGAAAGAGACGTTTCCCATTCAGATGACCAAAACATATTTCCCATGTATACTAGGTCTTTGTCTACGGTCCGCTCACAGTTCCCGAAACCCTCGGAATTTCCTGTGGAGAGAGCAATACATGCGCCTTTGTTATGTTAATAAGGCAGCTTTCGGAAAGCCCTCGGGTCACCTAAGGATGCGGGCTGGTTGCCTGGAAAAGCAATCCTGTGCTGAGAGAGTTAGAACCCAGGCTCCCAACTCAACTTCTACGGAGGGGAGAGGCATTGGAGACTGAGTTCAATTGCCAATGGCCAGTGACTTAACTAATCTTTCCTGTGTAATGAAGCCTCCACAAAAACCCAGAAGGATGGGGTCCAGAGAGACTCTGGGCTGGTGACCACACGGAGCTGCTGGGAGGTGGTGCAGGGTGGACCTGGAAGCCCCCTCCCCTCCCCAGGCCTTGCTCCAGCCCATTGTTTCTGAGTTAGAGCATTTTATAATGCGCTGGTAACCGTTGGTTACCAGCCGATGGAGGAACCTCGGGTCACAGAGAGTCGGACACGACTGAGCAACTTCGCTTTCACTTTCTTTTCCCTTTTTTGGTAACCCAGTGCTGTAGGTAAAATGTTTCTCTGAGTTCTGTGAGCCACTCTAGCAAATTATTAAAACCCGAGGAGGAATCTGTGGCACCCTCTGATTTATAGACTGTGGGTCACAAGCACAGGAGACAATCTGGACGAGCAAGTGGCCTCCTGGGCTGGAGGTGGCTGCTGGCACCTCCAACCTGCACTAACAGACTGATCCTGCCGCTGCTGGCGGAACTGGGGCAGGAAGGCCGTCGTGTAGGAGCCATCCTCTGCCTGGGGGTCCAAGAACACCTGCGGGTACACAGTGTCCGACCGAAGCCGAATTCTCAGATACCGGCTGCTGCCCAAGAACGGCCTGGGGTAGTGTGAGAAGCGCCCCGACACTCCCCAGACCCAGCTCGTATGTTGGAATTGGGTCCAGGAACCCGGAAGAAGCATGCAACATTTACCATTTCCTCACAGAAGTGACCTCTGACCCCAGCCCTCCCACTGACCCTCCTGGCACCAACCCTGGCCTCCCTACAGTCTCCCCATCGCAGGACGGATCTCTTTTTGCCTCGCTCCCTACTGAATTCCAGAACCTGGCGTCAGCACACAGTAGGGCCTCAGGGAATATTTGTTGAAAGCCTGAGTAGAGGAATGAATGACTCACTGTCAACACAGTCCATTACTAGTATGGACTGATGGCTTAAACAAGTGAGTTACTTGTACACACTAACACACACAAGACAGGCAAGACGACACCACGCACACAGCCCATGCCTGTGTGTGCGAATGTCTGTAAGTAAATGTACTCACTGTCTAAAATGACTCCAACCAGCGGGTCAGAATTTTTATTTAAAATCTCCCAAAGAGCAAAGGGCTCCTCTGGAGTATCAGGAAGAATCCGGAATAGAATACTGATTGTATAGTCAGAGGGCAATCCTTCTGGATGTAAGTATCTGAAAAATGGAAAGAAAAGAGCATATTTTATTGTATCCCTCTTCAAGAAGCCATTTATCTGATTATAAAGGCAAATACACTTTCACTATTTGAAATGAAAAAATATCTTTTTCTTTATCAACACGTGAAGAAACAGAGAAGAAAATAAACATCACCATTAACCCCATTTGGAAGTGATCCTTCTTTTGGGGTCATGCATTTCCCTCCAGTCTTTAAAGAATGTCTGTAAGTATTTGTCCAATTTATATAATTTTGCCCCTTTCTTTTCTTAGCATCGTTTACTATATAGTTCATATTTCCTTAAATATTTTAAAGCGCATGATATTTAATATTTGTACAACCTTTGCTGGTTTGGCTATTCCATAATTTATCTGACCAGTCACTTCTTATTAAACAATTAAGTAGTTTCGAGTTTTAGTACTATAAATCATGTTTATCTACAGTCTTTTGCGGGGGTGATTGGGGGGCTTTCCTGGTGTCCACCTGCAATGCAGGAGACTTGGGCTCCATTCCTGGGTGGGGAAGATCCCCTGCAGGAGGGCATGGCAGCCCCCTCCAGTATCCTTGCCTGGAGAACCCATGGACAGAGGGGCCCCGCCTGCAACACCCCGCAACTTTCTAACAATCAGGTGGGTCGCTTACATACTTTAAAGATCTCCCCTCAAGCAGCAATGTAGCCTTTTAGTTATATATGAGACCCATAATATGTATTAATTAAATTAACAAATATGTGATGAGTTAGGTGGGAATTTAGTGTGAATTTAAAAGTGAAAGTTTAGGGAGGTCAAGAGGGAGGGAACATATGTACACCAATGGCTGATTCATGTTGATGTTTGACAGAAAACAACAAAATTCTGTGAAGGATTATCCTTCAATTAAAAAAATTTAAAAAGTGAAAATTTGATTTGCATACATTAAATATGTATGTATGTATGTATGTATGTATTCATTCATTCAACATTTGTTGAGTGCTTACAAATTACCAGACATGGTAATACACATTAAAGATACATCAGTGAATTGAACTTGCAAGGAACCCTTGTATAAGCACTTAAACCTGAGCAGGGTGAATTACACAGTATATTAGAAGGTAATAAGTGCCATCAAAAACAACAAGAGTAGCACAATGGGGATTAGAAATGCTAAAGTGCATTATTTTGGAATTTTAATTAAAGTTTTCAGCATTGGGTTTACTTAGAAGATTCATTGAGAGGATTACTATTTGAGCAAAGGTTCATTGAGAAGGTTGGAGAAGGAAACAAGATCCACTCCAGTATTTTTGCCTGGAGGATTCCATGGACAGAGGAGCCCGGTGGGCTACAGTCCACAGGGCTGCAAAGAGTTGGACACAGTGATTAAACAACAACATTTCATTGAGAAGGTTACATTTGAAGAAAAACTCATAGGAGATGAAGACATCCAGCCAGTGCAAAGATACTTTTTGAGCATAGACTAAGAGACAAGAGGTGAAGTCAAAGAGGTAACAGCTATCCAGATAATGTAGGGCCCTTTGGCCACTCAAGAGCTCTGACTTTTACTCCAAGGGGAATGGGAATCGCTGGCAGATTTTGGAGTGACACGATCTGATGTGAACATTTATAAACCATCACCCCGACTGCTGTTAGAGAAGAGACCCTAGGAAGGTGGGGTAGCAGGAGGAAGACAGGAGGCTGCAGCGATGATGGTGGAAAGAGGCAGGTGGTGGTGGCTCGTATCAGGGCGGCGACAGCGAGGGTGGTGAGAAGCCACACGAGAGGACTCCATGGCAGACGGATGTGAGGCCTAAGAGAATGGGAGGAGTCTGGCTTCTTTGCCTAAGAAACTTGTCAGATGTAGTCGTCATTGAGACATAAAAGGTTGTAGGTGAGGCTGGCTCTAAAGAGAGGAGCAGGGATGTTGTCTAGTAAGCAACTGCAAGCGTGCTAACTCGCTTCAGTCGTGTCGGACTTTACCACCCTATGGACTGTAGCCCGCCAGGCTCCTCTGTCCATGGGACTCTCCAGGCAAGGATACTGGAGTGGGCTGCCATGCCCTCCTCCAGGGGGTCTTCCCAACCCAGGGACTGAACCCACGTCTCTTCTGTCTCCTGCACTGGCAGGCAGGTTCTTTACCACTAGCGCCACCTGGGAAGCAATTGAATACGTAGGTCTAGATTTGGGGAAGTAGGGACTTCCCTGGTGGTCTGGCGGTTAAGATCCCAAGCTTCCACTGCAGCGGGTGTGGGTTCAGTACCTGGTCAGGGAACTAAGATCCCACATGCTGCACAGTGTTGCCAAAAAAAATTAGGGGCAATATATAAATACAAATTCAGGAGTCCTTGGCATATAGTCGGCGTTCAACACCGTGATACTGAAAAGATCGCCAGGAAATAGGAATAGACAGAAAAAACAAGGAGGCCGCACACAAGTGCTGGTCCGCCAGCACCAAGAGGTAGAGGGAAGAGGAGCCAGTGCCGCAGACGAGCCAGCACCGCAGACGCACAGTCTGCAAGGCAAACAGAGACTCAAGGAGTGCGGGAAGTCAGGAGGAGGCTGTGCTCAGCTCTGCCGAAGGCTGGAGACAGACGGAGAGAGATGGGGGCTGGGAACCAATGACTGGAGTTAGCCAGGTGGAGGACAAGGACACTGCTGACGGCATGACCAGTCCAGGGGAGCAGCGGACGACTGTAGAAACGGCAGTTCTCATTTTGGCCAGGCCTCCAGGAATGACTTTCAAATATCTATTTACTATTCACCCCTAGACAATGTGAAAAAAGAGAATCTGCGGAAAGGTAATGTCAGACGTTGGATTTATCTAAAACCACACACAGTACTGCCATAGGCTCAGATCCAACAAAGAATATTCTGGAAGATGCCAGAAAAGCAACTGGTCTATACACTGGACAGATGAATTTACTTCTTGAATATCATCTCCCCCCACTTTTACATGCACATATGCACACTGTATCAAAATATCAAAGTATGTACATGAAAAATGTTTCATATTAAAATACTGAAGGCATTTTGAGACAAAAACAAATATTGATTTGGAATGTAAAGAAGCAGATGACGTCTTGAGAGATGACCCCTTAAACCAGGAATTCCTACTTTTGACGTGAGAGTTGGACTATAAAGAAAGCTGAGCGCCGAAGAATTGATGCTTTTGAACTGTGGTATTGGAGAAGACTCTTGAGAGTCCCTTGGACTGCAAGGAGATCCAATCAGTCAATCCTAAAGGAAATCAACCCTGAATATTCATTGGAAGGACTGTTGCTTAAGCTCCAATACTTGGGCCACCTGATGCGAAGAGCTGACTCATTGGAAAAGACCCTGATGCTGGGAAAGATTGAAGGCAGGAGGAGAAGGGGACGACAGAGGTTGAGATGGTTGGATGGCATCACCAACTCAATGGACATGAGTTTGAGCAAGCTCTGGGAGTTGGTGATGGACAGGGAGGCCTGTCATGCTGCAGTCCAAGGGGTTGCAGAGTCAGACACGACTGAGTGACTGACCTGAATTGAAACTCAAGTACGTCTGGAGTTTGCAGAACTGCTGAAAATGGTCCTAGGAACCCCTCCACACATCACAGACTGTGCAGTGACTAGATAATATGATTTTTACATCAACTATATGGAGTTGCTTTTGTGACTTCTCAAGGATAAAAACCCCCTGAATTCATGCCTCTAGTAAGTAAAGTGGTTCAGGGTGTGGGTTCCAGGGCCTGATTGCCAGGTACAAATCCTGGCATGATCCTCAACAAACTGCACGATCTCACTCAGGTCATTTAGCTCCTCTGTGCTTTACTTTCACTATTTGTAAAATCGAGATAACGAATGACTCTACCTCATACAGTTCTTGGGGGGTGTGAGTGAGCCACTATATATAAGCATTTAGAACGATGCCTGGTACATAGCCCCGGAGAAGGCAGGGCAACCCACTGCAGTGTTCTTGCCTGGAGAATCCCAAGGACAGAGGAGCCTGGCGGGCCTCAGTCCGTGGGATCAAAAGAGTCAGACACGACTGTGTGACTACCACTCTCACTGGTACACGGCAGTGATGTGCAAGCATTAACTATCTTTATATTTTTCTCAGATCAACAGATAGGAAAGTTCAACCAGCCTTATACGTGAGTCTGATGTTTTTAAAGAAATCTAAATATCATCTGCTCTATGCACCGTGGGAAATTCTGCTGGGAATTATCACTGAAATTATGATTTTAACAAGTTGATTTCATTTACGCACTGAGATATAATAAACAATAATTGGCTTTAGTATCTTGCAGTGGAAACATACTTGGTTGGCTGGGAAACCAGGGCATCTTTATGAAGTTGATAACAAGGATACACGTTGAAGGTTCCAGGCTCCATGGAGACCCCTTCCACCGAAGAAAACTCCTTTTCAACCAAACCAAACATTTCCATCATCTTAAATCCTTAAAAAGAGAGAGAGAGAATAAATAGGCACATTAGGATTTTAAATTTCAAAATTAGTCTATTAAGGATTTAAAAAATCTGGACCCTAAAAAGGAGTTAATTAATATACTTTGTATTGGAAAATTCCTGATTCTGCATACCTGCAAGGTCAATGCCATCCTTATGCACCAGTGGGCAGGCTGGAAGACAAAACAAAGAAGATAAAACCCTAATTTAGATATTTTCCAAACATATTCTTCCGTTGTCCTGAAAACAGGAAGCTAACATAATCTTTATGGAAGTCAAGTGTAGAAGGAATCCAAACCAGATGTGGCTATGGCTTTTTGTGGATTCCTAAGGAAATGGCAACCTACTCCAGTGTTCTTGCCTGGAGAATCCCAGGGACGGGGGAGCCTGGTGGGCTGCCGTCTATGGGGTTGCACAGAGTCGGACACAACTGAAGCAACTTAGCAGCAGCAGCAGTAAAGACTGAAACACTCTCACTTCTGTTAAAACCAAAGTCCCAGCTTCCTTCCCATCTCCTGGGTCTGTTAAGATGGATGGTGGTCACTTGAGAGCATGTACTGGGAAGAGTTTCTCTCCAAGTGTGTTACCCTGATGAGCAGACCTAACACATTTTTTAAAACTGTCTGCCACAGATGTTTAAGAGAGTTTCTTTCAAATGCAGATTCTCATCTTTTCCGAGAAAGTCTTTATCAACCTAAACTCTGGACCTGGGAGAGTGGAGGTTCACTTCCACACACTCTAAACCACAGAACTATGTCTACAAAACAAACAGCTCTCCAAGTCGTTTTTTCCCTTCAGATCAGGATGGGACTCATCGTTTAACCAGGATAAATATCTCAGCCTTCAAGCAACGTAAGGGCAAATTCCAAAGAACTAACTTGCTGATGCAGTTTCGCAGACAAAAGTAATCAACTCATCTTCAATTTTCTTAAAGGCGTCGAAGTCATCCACAAAGAAGACGTGCCGGGCACTGGGCTTGCTGCCGATGCTAACCAGCTCCGAGTAATCCGCATCAGCCACGCCGACCGCAAAAATGCTGTAGCCTGTGGGGAAAGGGAAACAGATTTCTGATGAGTTTAAACTGCACCAAAAACAAATAATGCAATGCAAGACATATCTGCATGTTTAAAATGTGTTTATTTAGGAGGCCCAGGGGGGTGGATAATTCACCCTTCACAGTTCATCAGAAATGTGCATGCACATAATTCACCATACAGTAATTAACCCATCATTCCTCAGAGAGAGTTTCCATTTTAGACAGGCTTAGGAGAGCTAGTGCTCGAGACAAAATAGTTACTTTTTGAGTAACATCGCTATGTTTGCATATTATTAATAATGAGTTTTGTATTTACGGGATAAAGTGCAGTTGAAACAGAAACTTTATCTCAATTATTTTTTTTTCAGAAGTAGAAACTGAGACATTAACAGGCTTAGAAGCCCGAGGTGGGTCACAGTCCAATGTTCGACAAATTCCTATTAGGCTAGTCTGTGCCGTGTCGGTCTTACAGGGTGTAATCTTCATTTTGTGTTCTCCATTTGACAGACGAGAAAGCTGAGGCTGAACGGTTTCTGTGACCGGGTTCCCTCCCCTGGTTCTTTTCATAGTATGGCACTTAGTTTTCCTTCTTTTCTCGGCCATGCTCTGCGGCCGGAATGGAACCTGTGTTCCCTGCATTGGAAGCATAGAGCCTTAACCCCTCGACCGCCAGTAAAGCCCTGTACTGCACTTAATTGATGGAGTTTCTCCTAATAGAGCATCCTGTATGTAACAAGCGTCTTAGAGAAAACACAGCGAGATAAGAGATTTGCAACCTGGAAAGTACTTTTAAAATCACATTGTGCAGACTTAGAAACACGTAGCCACGCTGATGCAGCCTATAAATGCACATTCAGAACACCGCAAGGCCAACAGTGTCATCGTGCCGCTGCTGCTGCTGCTGAGTCCTGGGTTGTGTCAACCCTTTTGCGACCCCGTGGACTGCAGCCCGCCAGGCTCCTCAGTCCAGGAGGTTTCCCAGGCAAGGAATACTGACGTGGTTTGCACTTCCTTCTCCAGGGGAACTTCCCAACCCAGATCTTTGGATGGGCACGCGGATTCTCTACCACCCGGCCACCGAGGAACCCTTGGTAGCTACTATTACTTATCTGTGTAGAGCTTACCGTCTGACTGCATCTCTCTGGAGATTTTGTTCACGTCATCTTGCGACCTTCCGTCAGTTATAACCACGATGACCCTGGGGATGCCTCTTCTGGTTCCTGACTCTGCAGTAAACAAGCTATCTCGGACATGCTTGATCGCTTTTCCTGAAACAAAGGAAGGCAACAGTTCAGTTTGATTCCTTCCACTTTTGTGTTGCTGGAGATGGAAGAGAAGCAACGAAGTTCTTTCATCAATGAAAAGTCTTTTTTTTAAAAAAAATCTATATTAGTATGCTTCAAAAAATCATTTATATAATTAGTAACAATTACTTTGGGTTTTAGCTGGGCTTTTGGGGGTCTTACCTGTTTTTGTATTTCCCCCTTTGTATGAGATATGCTTAATTGCATCAAGAAGAGTCTCTTTGGTTTTGTAAGAGTTTAGTTTAAATTCTGTCCTGGGGTCATCAGTGAACTGAACCATGGCAACCTGAAGAGAGAAGGTGTTTACTTTTATGCATATCCAGCCTTCCCCTGGGCCAGGCAGCATACACTATAACAGAATTGTAATTATAGTTTTCACTTCTTCTTTAACCCAGTCCACAATTTCTTGGTTTAAAATTTCACACAAGCTACATACCAAATCTGACGATACCTTAACGAGCATTTTTTTCTCTAAGTGCTTTCAGGAAGTAGGTTAAAAATCTTTCCCGAAGCATGAAGGCCTTCTGCTGTCTCATCTGACAGGTGGAGAAACGGCAGCCGAGGTCTTCTCCCTTGACAAAGCTCAGAGATTCGAAGCTGGATTCTTTACGAGGATTTCTTTATGAAACAAGCTTATGAAATAATTGCTACTATTCTACCATTTTACAGATTGAGAAACTGAGGAAAAGTCAAGTAACTCATCCAAGATTACTAGAGTGGCCACTGGCAGAACCAACAGTTGAAGTCAGGTAATTCGACTTCAAAATCTGTTCTTAATCACTATGATATAAACGCTTCCCAGGTGGCGCTAGTGATAAGGAACCTCCCTGTGGATGCAGGAGAGGTAAGAGACGCGGGTTCCATCCCTGGGCTGGGAAGATCCCCTGGAGGAGGGCATGGCAACCCACCCCAGTGTTCTTGGGCTTCCCTGATGGCTCAGACGATAAAGAATCTGCCTGCAGTGTGGGAGACCCGGGTTCGACCCTGGGTCGGGAAAAGGGATCAGATGCTCACACCTCAGTTCGGAAGCCACGTCCTCAAAGAAGCCTTTGTCAATCTCTCCATTTAAAATCAACCAGTAAATGTAAACCTCAGTTCACAAGCGCGGGTCCCGACCTTGTGAATGTGTGTGTTTGCTGATTTGTGTCTGGCTCTCACCCTCCTCCACTTCCCGCCATTAAGGATGTGAGCTCCATGAAATCGGGGACGGTCTGTCGTACCCGTGATGACAGTGCTAACCAAACAAGCCCTCAACAAATGTTCGTCAAATGAATAAATTGGTCTTCTCTGTCCTGCTTGTTCTGCAGTCATTTGTGGCCATGACCTCTGTCCTTCAAGATTTTAAAGTCCTCGAGGGCAAGGAGAAGGAGAATACTGGATGTTCCTGAACAGAGACTCGTATCTACTCTCTCCCAGTATACAGGAGACACACACGCTGACACGGCCGTTCTGACAGGTCTCGGTTTGCTGAGCTCTCTCGCTTTTAAGGATGAGCACCGTGCACAGCTCCGTCAGGCACCAGTGAGCTGATTTTAAACTCAGACCTGCCCAGTCGTTCATTCAGACTTGGATCAAATCGGTATAGTTCTTTACCCATATTCCCCAACAAGTAGCCATAATAACAGCCTGGAGTAATTATTTAATGCATCGAATGAATTAACGACTGATCTGTCAGCCTTACTTGGGTTCCATCTGCACCGATCTTGTCCAGAGCTCCGACAGTGCTGTACAGGAAGTTAATGATCTTATTGAAATTTTCATCACCAATACTCCAGGATCCATCCACCATAAACACCAGGTCAGCTTTGGCAGCTCTACACACTGGAGACCAAGAATGAACAGTGAATCAGAGAAAAGGGGAAAACAGTCGTCATCAAACCAACAAAGCAGACAATGGCTTCCCTCTGGTAACTAGAGTGCCTTCCAGAAAGAAAGGTATACAGCCTATTCCAAACTCTTGCTCACTAGGTTTTCTGACCATCATTGTTCTCCTATACTCAAGTATCCTGCTCATGACTAAGAAAGCGTCTATCAAACACGCAGAATTAAAGAGAAAAAGAAAAACATCAATTTCAGCCTCAAAGAATAGAAACAAGAGGATGGAAAAATGTGGAACTACACTGATTCAGTGACAGAGGCATCAGCAAACACCCTCGTGCCTGCTGATTCAAGGGTAACCCAAGCTCTCAGTCTGCACCCTGCCCTCTGCTTATCAAGTTAATAGCCTGAGAAGGATATAGCTTCCAAGAGGAAGGCATGCCTCACAATGAAAGCAGATTAATCTAAAACTTGATATGCATTTGGACTGTGGCCATAGGCAAACTTCAATTTCAGCCTTGCTTAAAAACTCTGTGCCCTTTGGACACCCCCTGATGTCAAGAAATGCATACTAGTGCTAGCTTGGGGAGACTTTGGTCAGTAGTAATAGTGACATCAATCCTAACAAGCAAGCGAAAAACAGATTAGCAAAAACCTGTTCCACTGAAAGCATTTTATAAGTCTTGTATTGCATCCTGTTTCAGATTATCTATGCTTATGTTTCCCTTGATTAATAGAGATCATGGTGGTTGACTCTGTTTTACGATGAAACAAACAATTTAATCTTTAATAATCTGAATCTTTTAATCTTGGGCCATTGGCACACAAATGTTCTGCAAGATAATGAAACTTTTGCTTTTCTTCAGAAAAAAATGGCTTGATTTTTATTTTATTAACTACAACTACAGTCCCTTAAAAGTAAATGGTAAAATAAACCATCTCCAAGTGAGTTAATACTCCAGGGACAGTAAGGATTTGGTGAGGCTGTTCTCCTGAGCTCCACGATTTACAAAATTTTACATATTTATGGTTTGAATTTAAAGCTGAAAGGGATCACAAGATCTGCTCATTATAAGCGTATAAAAGAAAACCTGGTGATGTTTGCTAGGAAAGATGAAACCCAGATTAGGTTTTACCTTCCAAATGAGAGCAAAATCTATTTGAAAATATACTCAAATTGAAAACTGTGCTTAATAAAACAAAAGAAAAAGAAAATGCATCAAAATGCATGAAGGAACTATCTCTGGGATATGAAATTGTGCTTTTAATTTTCTTCTTTGTACTCTCTTCTATTTCTTAAAATGGATGTTTTATAAATAGTATCACCTGAATAATAAACATGTATAGGCTTTTTAATTAAATACACTCAGGGCAAATAGAAGCTAAAATGAATAACGTGTTCAAGTTGCAAAAGTCCCACTGTCTAAAACCATCATGATGAAAACTACTAATCCAAGATCAGTGTTGCTACATTAGCAATCCTCACTCATGACCAAATCATGTGTTTCCCATGAGCATTCACGAATACTGACCAAGGGATACTCATATTCTGCTATAAATAAAAATATTCTGACCTCAGGGAATCCTGTAATGTCTGTATCAGAACTGTCTAATAAACTTATCAGTTAGCTCCAATAGTGAAAATCAACATAGACAGTTAAACTCGAAAAAGCTAGATATGAAGATGGAAGAAGGAAGAGTCTGGCATCCCAAGTAGTCAGTCAGTCAGTTCAGTCACTCAGTCTTTGTGATCCCATGACCTGCAGCCCGCCAGGCCTCCCTGTCCATCACCAACTCCCGGCGTCTACCCAAACTCATATCCATCGAGTCGGTGACGCCATCCAGCCATCTCATCCTCTGTCACCCCCTTCTCCTCCTGCCTTCCATCTTTCCCAGCATCAGGGTCTTTTTCCAATGAGTCAGCTTTTTGCATCAGGTGGCCAAAGTATTGGGAGTTTCAGCTTTAGCATCAGTCCTTCCAATGAATATTCAGGACTGATTTCCTTTAGGATGGACTGGTTGGATCTCCTTGAAGTCCAAGGGATTCTCAAGAGTCTTCTCCAACACCACAGTTAAAAAGCCTCAATTCTTCGGCACTCAGCTTTCTTTAGAGTCCAGCTCTCACAGCCATACGTGACCACTGGAAAAACCATAGCTTTGACTATCCCAAGTAGAGCAAATAGCATGAGAAGATGCAGGACTGCATAAGGCACGTATGGGGAACCTGAAGTTATGCAGTTTTGCTGTTAACTAACACAGTCTGGGAAACGATGCCACAGTGTAGGTTGATTGCCAGGAGCCGGCATATTGCATATTGAGTGCATATTGCATATTGAGTGCAGCACTTTCCACAGCATCATCTTTCAGGATCTGGAATAGCTCAACTGGAATTCTATCACTGCCGGGAGCCAGTGTGAGGAGCTCCACCCATGACAAAGGTCATGAGGGAGGAGGCTCGGCATACGCAAAGGCGGGATGGAGCCTCAGGAGTCCCCCTGGAAATTCTCGAGCATCTCTGCCTACTTTCTGCTTTGTGCCTTCACCTACACCTCTGACTTTACGGGGGGCTGTCCCCCACTACCTCTCTCTGAAAAAAGAGTTAGCTTACAGCTCCAGTTAATAATTCCTGGGTGTGACTGTTTCAACCTACAAACTCCTTTGGAAGTCCTCTAGCCTGCCTGAATAGGTTTTTCCGGCCACATGTGATTGCTCAGAGCCTCCCAACTGTGAGAGGCATGAGATGTTCTAAACTGTCTAAATACAGATTCCTTTGAGCAGTCAAAAGATTGATTAGAAATTGTATTGGTGAAGGGATTTTCACTTGTTGGGCCAATGTTTGCTGCTAAGTCTCCATATCCCTTACCTGCTGTGTCCCTGGCTGTGTATTGATTAATATAATTGGTGTAAATAGTAGCTTTAATGTTTGTAACCTGGGACCCTTGAGTTAATTCTTTTTCTTGTTATAGCCCACCACACCTTTGCTCTGTAGGAATGCAACTTTATCTAATGCTTTTGGAGGGTGGCTCCTGAGCAATCACCTTTAGAGAAAAATAAGTTTTCTGAAGAAAGGATCTTAAAATGTTAACAGGCCTCCTGGCCAGAAGATGATGCAAATCACCTAAGCTTTTGCATATGATAAGTTTGCAGGAAGAAAGCCTGGCTTGCTGCATGACTCTACCCCTTCCCCCATTATCCTCTATGCATAACTTAAGGTATAAAAACTACTTTGGAAAACAAAGTGCGGGCCTTGTTCACCGAAACTTGGTCTCCCCATGTCGTTCTTTCTCTCACCTTCTGGCTGAATTATTCAGCCTCTTTTCTCCACTGAATTTCCTCACTGAGCTATCCTCATTCTATTACTCTTTGTATCCATGATTAACGTTTAATCAAGCAGTTGTTTCCTGATCCTCGCCCACGCCGTCCCCGCTTCAAATTCCCTGGATCAGCCGGGGCTGGACCCCGGCAGGTGATCATTGAAGAGTTTGCGTGGTGTGCTAGGAAGGACGTTGAGTTTTATTTTTGTAAAGTTTCTTATTACCCCTTTGTTTCCTTGACCCTTACACTCTCCAGCATCAGACACCTCTGACTACGCTCCTGTCCTTTGCAGGATATTTGGTCTTGTCCAGAACATCAATAAGACATTCAGTCTACACCAACAGGTTCTTGAAATTTGGTCCTATCCAAAATGTCCATGAGCGTATTTGGTCCATGCCAAATGACTTTGGACAGGACCAAACATCATGGATCTTTTGACATGAACCAAACGTCTGCTAAACCTTTGTAAGGTGAGGACAATTATTTTTCATTGTAACTCTGGTATGTAATAGCTATTCTAAAATGTGGGGCAGGGCATCCCTGGTGACTCAGTGGTAAAGAATCCATCTGCTAATGCAGGAAGCATGGGTTCAATCCCTGGACCGGGAAGAGCCCACTTGCCAGGGAGCAACTAAGCCCATGCACCACAATTGAGCCTGTGTTCTAGACCCCAGGAGCCACAACTGCAGAAGCCCAAGTGCCTAGATCCTGTGCTCCACAAGAGAAGCCCCCACACTGCAACCAGAGAGTAGAACCCACTTCCCACAGCTGGAGAAAAGCCCGCCCAGCAGTGAAGTCCCAGCATAGCCAAATGAATAAAAGTATTAAATGCACGGCAAATGGAAGAAGTCTTCTAAAACAACATTCCAATTATGTGATCCACCTTTCTTCTCCCTCCTCCCCATTTCACCAAGGTTATCTTTCTCAAACAGATTTCTGCAGGTCACCCTCCCTTCATAGCCATGTCCCATAGGATAATGCCCAGCCTCCTCGCTCAGGCACACTCACCATCTCATAACACTACCTTCACTCTTTTCTGTGGCTCATGCTGAAGCACTTATGGCTCCCAAACACATTATGCGCTTAGATCACCCCATGACGTTACGTACTCACCTCTCCATTATTTACCTGTAAAACTCACTCTTCAAAATGTAAATCAGAAAATCAAAAGGAAGCTGGAGTAGCAATACTCATATCAGACAAAATAGACTTTAAAGACTGTTACAAGAGATGAGGAAGAGCACTAGGTGATTCTCAAGGAATCTACCCAAGATGAGGACATGACAGTTGCAGACATCCATGCACCCAGCACAGGAGCAGCTCAGTGTACAAGGCAAACGCTAGCAGCCATAAAAGGGGAATCAACAGTAGCACAGGAATCACGGGGACTTTAACACTGCACTGACACCAGTGGGCAGATCGTCCAGACAGAAAGTTGGTAAGGAAGCATTCGTCCAGACGGACTCAGCTGATGTTTACAGGACAGTCCATCCAAAAGCAGCAGACCAGTCTCCTTCCCTGTGCATGAGGAGCATCCTTCAGAACAGATCATGTCTTGGGTCATAAATCAAGCCTTGGTAAATTTAAGACCATTGAAATCGTATCAAGCACCTTTTCTGACCACAATACTATGGGTGGTGGTGGTTTAGTCGCTAAGTCATGTCCGACTCTTGCAACCCCGTGGACTATACCCTGCCAGCGTCCTCTGACCATGGGATTTTCCGGGAAAGAATACTGGAGTGGGTTGCTATTTCCTTCTCCAGGGGGTCTCCCCAACCCAGGGATTAGAATTCAACTACAGGAAAATGTAAATCAAATTCCTCCTCCTTCACAAGTAATTAAATTGCAGCAGCGTTAACTGTTCTCAGTTCTGGGCTACTACGGTATAATCTACACTAACTCATTTCCTTGGCTGGTAGTTACCTAGGTAAACACCTATTTCTCTTGCAATACTGAAAATAAGCAGAGAGCAGCAATCATAGATTGTTACGGTATCCCAAGTACTTGGCGTAAGCACTTTGAGAATGAATAGTAGGGTTAATTAATGTTCATTAATGGGATAAATCATAAGGGATTTGATTTAGGTCATACCTGAATGGTCTAGTGGTTTTCCCTACTTTCTTCAATTTAAGTCTGAATTTGGTAATAAGGAGTTCATGATCTGAGCCACAGTCAGCTCCTGGTCTTGTTTTGTTGACTGTATGCTTATATGCAGAGTACATCATGAGAAACGCAGGACTGGAAGAAACACAAGCTGGAATCAAGATTGCCGGGAGAAATATCAATAACCTCAGATATGCAGATGACACCACCCTTATGGCAGAAAGTGAGGAGGAACTAAAAAGCCTCTTGATGAAAGTGAAAGTGGAGAGTGAAGAAGTTGGCTTAAAGCTCAACATTCAGAAAACGAAGATCATGGCATCCGGTCCCATCACTTCATGGGAAATAGATGGGGAAACAGTGGAAACAGTGTCAGACTTCATTTTTCTGGGCTCCAAAATCACTGCAGATGGTGACTGCAGCCATGAAATTAAAAGACGCTTACTCCTTGGAAGGAAAGTTATGACCAACCTAGACAGCATATTCAAAAGCAGAGATATTACTTTGCCAACAAAGGTCTGTCTAGTCAAGGCTATGGTTTTTCCTGTGGTCATGTATGGATGTGAGAGTTGGACTGTGAAGAAGGCTGAGTGCCGAAGAATTGATGCTTTTGAACTGTGGTGTTGGAGAAGACTCTTGAGAGTCCCTTGGACTACAAGGAGATGCAACCAGTCCATTCTGAAGGAGATCAGCCCTGCGATTTCTTTGGAGGGAATGATGCTAAAGCTGAAACTCCAGTACTTTGGCCACCTCATGTGAAGAGTTGACTCATTGGAAAAGACTCTGATGCTGGGAGGGATTGGGGGCAGGAGGAGAAGGGGACGACAGAGGATGAGATGGCTGGATGGCATCATTGACTCGATGGACGTGAGTCTGAGTGAACTCCGGGAGTTGGTGATGGACAGGGAGGCCTGGCGTGCTGCGATTCATGGGGTCTCGAAGAGTCAGACACGACTGAGTGACTGAACTGAACTGAACTAATGGGATAAAAAAATAACCATCACTACTATGTTTCGAAGTTTTTTAGAAAGTTACCTTAACAGCTCAAGTAAGAGGTGAAGACAAACTTTTGTGATGACAGAAAAACACACCCGGGAGCAGCATTTCTGTGGTGAGCTTACACTGCGACCCTGGTCTACAGAATCACAACCTACACAGCTATACAATCATAACCTACACAACTACACAATCATAACCCACACAACTACACAGTTATAACCTACAAACTACACAATTATAACCTACACCCCCAGGCTACAGGACTACTCTTCCTTGGCAAACATGTACCATTCTGATATTTTCAATGAAATAAATATGAAAGAATTCTGTTTGAAAATCTACTCTGTGTGTGCGGATTCTACTTTTAGATGGCTTTTTATTGAGTACATTTGACAAATGACACTGCAGAAATTTAAAGTGCACAATATATTAATTTGATTTATATTTATAATTTACATTTGTTTATATAATCTGGTCCCATCAATTCATGGGAAATAAATGGGGAAACAGCGGAAACAGTGTCAGACTTTATTTTTCTGGGCTCCAAATCACTGCAGATGGCAATTGCAGCCATGAAATTAAAAGACGCTTACTCCTTGGAAGGAGTTATGACCAACCTAGATAGCATATTGAAAAGCAGAGACATTACTTTGCCAACAAAGGTCTGTCTAGTCAAGGCTATGGTTTTTCCAGTGGTCATGTATGGATGTGAGAGTTGGACTGTGAAGAAAGCTGAATGCCGAAGAACTGATGCTTTTGAACTGTGGTTTTAGAGAAGACTCTTGAGAGTCCCTTGGACTACAAGGAGATCCAACCAGTCCATCCTAAAGGAGATCAGCCCTGGGTGTTCTTTGGAAGGAATGATGCTAAAGCTGAAACTCCAGTACTTTGGCCACCTCATGCGAAGAGTTGACTCATTGGAAAAGACTCTGATGCTGGGAGGGATTGGGGGCAGGAGGAAAAGGGGACGACAGAGGATGAGATGGCTGGATGGCATCATTGACTCGATGGATATGAGTTTGAGTGAACTCCGGGAGTTGGTGATGGACAGGGAGGCCTGGCTTGCTGCAATTCATGGGGTCGCAAGGAGTCAGATACGACTGAGTGGCTGAAGTGACTGAACTGATACATAATTTACATTGTATATAATGTATATTAATTTACATTTATATATTGTACTTTGATTGATGTAGTAATATTTAGCACCTCTATCTCAGCACATAATTATAGTACAATACTGTTGCCTACATTCATTACACTGCACATTAGATCTCTCTGTCTTACTTACTACTCATTGCAAATCTGTACCCCCTAAGGGTCTGATACAAGCACTTGTATTAAGGCGAAACTATCTTTTATTAATATCTTGGTTTTTAAATGAAGAAACAAACAAATCCAACAGAAATCCAAAACCTAAAATCACATCATGATTACATTGTGTTTCTTTACCTTCTTTTGCTGGCGGGATGGTTGGAGGGAACGTCGGTGGTTGAGTGGGAAGCGATTCTGAAAAGCAGAGAAAGAACATCAGTTAACCGTCTCATCTGTGAAGAGAGGGAGGTCATGGAGTCATAACTCTTCAGGGGAGTCAATGATTCTGACAGCTGTCTTCTTTGAGAACGCAGTGAATTTAGGGCCCACTGTAAATCAGCCAAAGCCCACGAAAGCTGGTTCCAACCATCTCCTCAGCCTCAGACCGAAGGCTTGAAATGCCATTTTGCCACAGTTCAGTTTTCCCAGCGGGAGTCAATGCACTCAAAGCATCAACTTCAAAGTGGTTTCAACACTGATTTAAGGCGGGAGCCCTGCCAACCTATTTCAGATCAGTCTCTGGCTGCTTTCACCCATAACGTTACTCCATTCTGCCTAAGGACGGACCATCAATCCACGTTCAATAGCACTTCCTCCCTTTTTACCCTGCATTCTCAGGACATAGTCCCCAGGAGAGCCTGGTTCGCCCTCGGCCATGGTCAGACTGTGCCTGGGAAACTCAGCTCTGAGAACCACGCAGCAGGACACTGGGAGGCTGTGTCCTGATCAACTTAACTTGGGTGAGGAGGGGTGAGAACTGCGTCAAATGCAGAAGTGCGGTTTGGTTAAAGGCCATGGATGTAGTCACGTAAGAGCTGTGACTTTCCTACCAATTCACGTGGCAGAGCACCGGGACGTTACGGCATCAGTACGTGGATTAAACATCCTAATATTATTTTTTTGCATATTCTTTTTTTTTTTAATTCTTATTTGACACTAAAGGAAACTTGAGAATATTATTTTTCTTATCCCAGTATAATACAAGGGAAAACTCTCAACTAATCAGGGGAATGTTTAGTCTCTGGAGACAGTAAGTGCCAAATAGTTGGAAGGATTTGAGCTCAGGCAGACTGTTTGCTGTGAATGTTGTAAAGGGAACGCCTTCTCTGGCAGGAAGATTGCTGCTGCTGCTGCTGCTGCTGCTGCTGCTAAGTTGCTTCGTGTCCGACTCTGTGCGACCCCATAGACGGCAGCCCCCCAGGCTCCCCCGTCCCTGGGATTCTCCAGGCAAGAACACTGGAGTGGGTTTCCATTTCCTTCTCCAATGCATGCAAGTGAAAAGTGAAAGTGAAGTTGCTCAGTCATGTCCGACTCTTTGCAACCCCATGGACTGCAGCCTACCAGGCTCCTCCATCCATGGGATTTTCCAGGCAAGAGTACTGGAGTGGGGTGCCATTGCCTTCTCTGGCAGGAAGGTTGGAGGAGATGAATTTTAAGGTCTCTTCCAATTCCAGGAACCAAGAAATTAACATTATTTGAGTAAAGCAATTCAAGATTTAAAGGGATGAGGTAACTGTGTATTACTGATACAGAAAAATGTTTGAGATTAGTTATTATATGAAATGAAGCAGAATACGATGGTATGATCCCATTTGTGAAACAAAAAATTCTATTTAACTGATTAATACAGGTTTATCTTTATATAGCATGTTCAAATATGCTTTAGATAGCATATTCAAAAGCAGAGACATTACTTTGCCAACAAAGGTTCGTCTAGTCAAGGCTATGGTTTTTCCTGTGGTCATGTATGGACGTGAGAGTTAGACTGTGAAGAAGGCTGAGCGCCGAAGAATTGATGCTTTTGAAATGTGGTGTTGGAGAAGACTCTTGAGAGTCCCTTGGACTGCAAGGAGATGCAACCAGTCCATTCTGAAGGAGATCAGCCCTGGGATTTCTTTGGAAGAAATGATGCTAAAGCTGAAACTCCAGTACTTTGGCCACCTCATGCAAAGAGTTGACTCATTGGAAAAGACTCTGATGCTGGGAGGGATTGGAGGCAGGAGGAGAAGGGGACGACAGAGGATGAGATGGCTGGATGGCATCACTGACTCGATGGACGTGAGTCTGAGTGAACTCCGGGAGTTGGTGATGGACAGGGAGGCCTGGCGTGCTGCGATTCATGGGGTCGCAAAGAGTCGGACACGACTGAGTGACTGATATGATCTGATCTTTATATACCTATGCAGTAATATATCTGATACACACACACATAACTACATCCAACAGGCAGAATTTCTTGAAGGAGATCAAGCTGGTATAAATGAGTTTGGGGGGAAGAGAAAACAAGAAAAGGGTGGCATTCTCTGGTGGCCTCGTGGTTAGGATTCGACGCTCTCACTGAAGAGGCCCAGGTTTGATCCCTCGTCGGGAAACCATATCATGTGCCACACAGCACGGCCAAAATACAAAAGAAAACAAAACAACATGGGATGGCGAAAGAAGGAAGGCAACAGTGCTCTCTGTACCTTCTGTTGCGTTAGCATAGGCAGAGGAAATCACTTTGATATTTTAAAGGCAAATTTTTGGCAGCTAAAAATTTTCACAAGTGAAAACATTTGAGACATTTTAGTATTAAAACTAGGATTGCAAAACATTTTTGAAAGCACTATAAAATATTTCTAAAGCCTAAAATCTGTGGAAGCAGCTGGTCGTCTTTATAACTGTGCATTTTCTTCAATGTGAAAAGCTGAGATATATCGCAAGTTCAGTCAATAAATTTGAGAACCAAATCAACGAGTGCCTGTGGCAGCCAGATTAACATGTTTGGTCAGGACATCTGGCCCAAGAACGTCTCGGGTAAGAAGAACCACAATGAGCTGGTGAGAGTGTTTGTGTCCTCTACGGGCACACAGATGGTCCCTGTCCTCAAGTCTGCGAGAAGCTGTCACAGAAGAGGGAACAGTCTTGATCTGCATTTGCTCCGGGAGGTTGAACTGGAGCCAGTGGGTAGAAGCTCTGTGATGACAGATGTCCCCACAGAAGGAAAACATTTCATCAAGCAGAGCTTTCCAAATGAATCCTGGGCTGGTCGTGAACAGTGGTGAGGGTAAGGTTAAGGGAAGCTGAACTAGACCAGGGGCCCCAAACTCAAATATTTTTAGAGGTCAGGCACGTAATGAATGGGAGCAAAGAACTCTGCCTAAACATTCAGGAATAACAAACTTCAGAGTGTGTACGCTGTCCAAAGACGCGGAAGTTACTAGCTTTCCATACGTTCAGCTGCACGAGGATACGTGTGCCCCGCGTTGTCAGAGCTTTCGAATTTTCGAGAATACTTTACAACTTAAAAAAAAAAAAAATGGCCCAGAGAAAACATGTCTGATGGTAGCTCTAACCCCGTGGCCGTAGTTTCTGACTTTCAGGAAGACAGCAAGAGGGACCTCCCTGATGGCCCAGAGTTAGGACCCCAGCGCCACTGCAGGGCACAAGCTCACCCCTTGGTGGGCAGCTCAGGCCCTGCACACCACACGGTGTGGCCTAAAGATTTTTTATTTAAAGGGAAGAAGTTAGAGCGATACCAAAAATATTTGTTCAATGAAAAAAAATGCAGTTGCAAAGTCCTCAGTGGGGTCTTTCCAGTGGATCTTTACCACCACCAAACTAAGCGAAGAGAGAAGGTGTTTAATCTTATTGTAAGCAAACAGCAGCTCAGAGACGTTAAACTGCCCAAGGCAACAACGGAAAAAAGGACCCCAAACAAGCTTTTTAGACTTTAAATCTCAAGCCCTAACAGGCCCTAATAATTTCAAAATTATATAATCCTCTACCCCAAAAACCAAATTCTAATGAGCAATAAAACGCAAGACACAACTGCTCCATTCTCCAACACGGATAAACGTCAGAAACACAGGCTAAGTGGAGACACCGGACACAAAAGACTGCCTGTTGCATACTTCCATTTGCACGGAGCGTCTAGAAGAGACAGACGTCGGAGAGGAGAAAGTCGGCTGCCTGGAGCTGACTGCAGGAAGGGGGCCTCACTGCGAATGGGCCTGAATGACCTCCAGGCTGTGGGAGTGTCCTAACACGGAGTTGCAGTGATGTCTGCACAACTCCCGGAATGTACAGAAATCACGGAGTTGTACACTCAGGGGGTGAATTTTAAGGAATGCAAATTACACCTCAAGAATACACACGTGATGTAAAATGCTGACTATTTCAGTGTTAGGAAATAAAGTCCCCGTGTTGAAAAGTAGATGATTCCGTTAGCTACACTTTCACCTTCTGTATCTTTTTGTATGTACAGAGACACTGAAAGACATACACAGCTGAGTAGTAGAACTTTCTAAATGTCAGACACACATTAGAGGGGCTATCAAGAAAGCCCATCTTCCGCCACCTATTCGGACACCGGTCCTTGAGGATTTCAAGTTTAAGTTCAAGACCCTGAGTTGGAGACACACAGGTATGGCCCAGAATTCAGTACCATTCAAACCACTTCAATACTTACGGCCTCTAGGTCAGGAATCTTGATTAAAAGGGTACTAGGCAGTTGCCCCCTTCCTTGCCATTCAGAACATGTAGAACGTGCTTTGTTTCCCTTTTATACTCTGCCTTTCCCTTGCGTGCGTCAGATTTCCTGCCAACTTGGAGAAAGCATCAGAGCCTCTTGAGGAGGCAGGGCCGGGCGGCCAGCTGGCGCGCTCTGGCTCCACCCCACCCTCGAGGCTGGGGCGCTGCGGCATTGTCTCAGCGTCAGGACCCAGGCCTCACGCTCCGCCTCACACTCCACCACCGCAGCTGCTCCTAATGGAAGCGTCACAACAGGGCCGTTGCTTCCGGCACTTCGCCGGCCCTACAGTCCCCTGTGACAGACGGCGGAGCTGGAAATCCACACAGAGCCGTCAGCGGGCCACAGGCAGGGAACGCCGGGGCTGCGTACAAAGGGCGGCGTCTGTATCACAGACAATCCAGGGCCACTGGCTAACGTTTCTATAGATGGAATAAGGTTTCTGAACCAAAACCGTATTCCTAAAATACTGTTTGTTCACGGACACAGAGATCAAGAGAGAAGGCCTTTGACTTACGTGTTTTTGCTGTTACACTCACGCTGGGTCCCTCCATCTCCTGCAGCTTTGTGTAAACGCTGATTTTATATTCTGAATCAGGCTGAAGTCCATAGAAGCAATGCCTGTTTGTCCCGCCACCCAAAGTGGATTCTTGCTTTTGTGTATCTATAATCAAAACAAAACATATATATGAACAAAACGCACATACAGGAATTGTTTTAAATCGCCACCAACAGATGATTTGCTTCTAGAATACTCAGTACGTAAGGCCTACTCAGATAGCTCCAGAATGAATTAAACCTGTTTGAGTGATTGTATCTTTTTTTAAAGAATTCATATATCCACTGTTTTTCTTTAATAATTGAAAATTGAATTTTATATGTTCAGAAATGAGATGAACTAGTAAAAGGCTGTTGAGGACTTAACAGAGAATTGTTCCTGTTTATAATTATATGCACACATCCGCACTGATCTTTTGAGCAGGTGTGGAGGTGAATATATTATTTTTTAAAACTTAGGATTCCCAATATGATTGAGAGCTTAGTTTAGTACCAGGCTCTGTGTGTGCGGGCTAAGCGTTTTCGTCATGGCCGATGCTTTGCGACCCCACCAGGCTCCTCTGTCCACGAGATTCTCCAGGCATGAGTACTGGAGTGGGTTGCCATGACCTCCTCCAGGGGACCCTCCCAGGCCAGGGATCGAACCCATGTCTCTTACGCTGTCTCCTGCACTGACAGGCAGATTCTTTACCTCGAGCGCCACGAGGGAAGACCACCAGGCTCTGTGCTTGGTGTTGAATGATGAAAGCATAGCAAAGGTAACAATGGCCACCGCTTGCTCAGCGCTCACCAGGCACCAGGCACGACTCCAAGGACTTTACACTATTGATTCATTTGATCCTTATAACCATCCCCAATTTAAAGACAAGAAACTGAAGACCAGAAAAATTAGTAGTTTACCCAAGTCCATACACTAAGTAGCTGAACTAAAATGTAAATTCCAAACTCAGAAGTCCAGTCTCAGAGGATGTCGCTTTAATTTCCATTAATGTACCATGTGCAGTGCTAAGTCACTTAAGTCGTGTCTGACTCTTTGCGACCCCATGGACTGCAGCACGCCAGGGCCTCCCTGTCCATCACCAACTCCCGGAGCTTACTCAAACTCATATCCATTGGTTGGTGATGCCATCCAACCATCTCATCCTCTGCCATCCCCTTCTCCTCCCACCTTCAATCTTTCCCAGCATCAGGGTCTTTTCCAGTGAGTTAGTTCTTCATATCAGGTGGCGAAAGTATTGGAAGTTTAGCATCAGTTCTTCCAATGAATATTCAGAACTGATTTCCTTTAGGATTGACTGGTTGGATCTCCTTGCAGTCCAAGGGACTCTCAAGAGTCTTCTCCAACACCACAGTTTTAAAGCATCAATCCTTCAGCACTCAGCTTTCTTTATAGTCCAACTCTCACATCAATACATGACTACTGGAAAAACCATAGCTTTGACTAGACGGACCTTTGTCAACAAAGTAATGCCTCTGCTTTTTAATATGCTGTCTAAGTTGGTCATAGCTTTTCTTCCAAGGAGTAAGCGTCTTTTAATTTCATGGCTGTAGTCACCATATGCAGTGATTTTGGAGCCCAGGAAAATAAAGTCTGACACTATTTCCACTGTTTCCCCATCTATTTCCCATGAAGTGATGAGACTGGATGCTATGATCTTAGTTTTCTGAATGTTGAGCTTTAAGCCAACTTTTTCACTCTCCTCTTTCACTTTCATCATGAGGCTCTTTAGTTCCTCTTCACTTTCTGCCATAAGGTTGGTGTCATCTACATATCTGAGGTTATTGATATTTCTCCTGGCAATCTTGATTCCAGCTTGTGCTTCATCCATCCTGGCATTTTTCATGATGTACCCTGCATATAAGTTAAATAAGCAGGTTGACAACATACAGCCTTGAAATACTCCTTTCCTAATTTGGAACTGGTTCTAACTGTTGCTTCCTGATCAGAATACAGATTTCTCAGGAAGCAGGTCAGGTGGTCTGGTATTCCCATCTCTTGAAGAATTTTCCACAGTTTGTTGTGATCCACACAGTCAAAGGCTTTGGCATAGTCAATAAAGCTGAAGTAGATGTTCTTCTGGAACTCTCTTGCTTTCCAACAGATGTTGGCAATTTGATCTCTGGTTCCTCTGCCTTTTCTAAATTCAGTTTGAACACCTGGAAGATCACAGCTCATGTACTGTTGAAGCCTGGCTTGGAGAATTTTGAGCATTACTCTACTAGCGTGTGAGATCAGTGCAATTGTGCGGTAGTTTGAACATTCTTTGGCATTGCCTTTCTTTGGGATTGGAATGAAAACTGACCTTTTCCAGTCCTGTGGCCACTGCTGAGGTTTCCATATTTGCTGGCATATTGAGTGCAGCACTTTCACAGCATCATCTTTTAGGATTTAAAACAGCTCAACTGGAATTCCATCACCTCCATTAGCTTTGTTCGTAGCAATGCTTCCTGAGGTCCACTTGACTTTGCATTCCAGGATGTCTGGTGAGTGATCACACCATTGTGGTTATCTGGGCCAAGAAGATCTTTGTATAGTTCTTCTGTGTATTCTTGCCACCTCTTCTTAATATCTTCTGCTTCTGTTAGGTCTATACCATTTCTGTCCTTTATTGAGCCCATGTTTGCATGAAATGTTCCCTTGGTATCTCTAATTTTCTTGAAGAGAGCTCTAGTCTTTCCCATTCTATTGTTTTCCTCTATTTCTCTGCACTGATCACTGAAGTAGGTTTTATCTATGGACAAATCCTGATTTTTTAAAAATGTAATTAAAGTAAGGCCATCTGTTGAATGGAATCTGAAATTTACTTTTATAATTGTCAATCTTAAAGAACTTCAAAAGTGAACTTTATAATATAATGTTTAGTAATATATTTCTTTGAAACAATATAGGTCTACCTCAATATTTTCTTTATTAGATATTATACAAAATGATGAAATTGGAACTATTTAAAGTGTTTGTGAGATTTAAATTGCTGTGAAAGGAACTTAAGAGTAAGAAAATACTAGTAAACCCTGCCTTCTGCTTGGCTGATATCCAACTTAGCCTTGGGTTCCTGGGCTCAGAACCCTATAACAGCCGCTTTATTTTGACCCTAACCACTCTGGAGCCTCCCGCAAGCTTCTGTGAGCCACCTGTAATACAAACATTTCCCAAATCCTATGCATGGATCACCTTTAGCTATCTCCACAAAAACTTGTGAGACTCTCCAGGAATTAATTCTAGAAATGTACTTTCTGTCGTTTCTTCTATTTCTCATGAATACCCATGCACTTTATAGAGCCTTGACAACAGCAGGTTTCACGGCTGCATAACACAACAAAACCTACAAATCATTGGAAATCTGGAACAAGCACTGTGAAATTAATAGGAAACAGTAACAGGTTGCTCCCAAGGCTAATGAAGAGGGGTTACACGAATCGGGGTGTATCCATGTTGCTTTTGGCATGTATGATTCACGGCTTTGCCTTAAAGAAAAACACTTAAAGTGATCAAATGATGACTAATTTCCTGCCCCCTTGTGCCAAAAGCCAGAAGTTAAATTTGTTTTGTTTTTTTTGGAACAAGGGAGAAAATCTGTCATTGAGCATTCATTCTCATGAAGTCATGCTAAATACATTCTTTGGGTGACCGTCATGCCACCAACTTGACTTCCAAGTGTCTCAGGAGTGGTTACTGAGATCTACAAGCAAAGAAGGTCCCAGATCCAGTAAACTCAATTGGGATTTGATGATACATGCTTTCCACTCTCTGGGTCTTTCAAATCATGTGACCCCAAAACATGGAATCAGCACTTGAAAAAGGTGAATCTTGGGAATGGGCTTCGTTTCATATGATCTCTTGTTTGGGATCTGGTCCCTAATAAGGTAGGCTCTCCACAATGCTGCAATTCTCTATTCTGGTTAATAGACGACAGAGAACTAGACATTTCAGTACCTAAAGACAGAAGACAAGGTGAGCATCTTTGAAACTTAGGAAAAAATCAGGCTAAAAAGAAATTTACCAAGTTAATGGGCTTAGGGAGGGAATACAGTGTGAGGTACATATCTACATCCCACCTTAGGTGCCACATCAATTCAAAAACAGCTGGCAGAGAGACGGGACTCTGCAGTGTCTGTAGAACTAACGGAGGCTCTCATGGGGTTCCGAGGTACTCAAAACCAGCCCAAAGCCTCTGAAACTCTGGTCTGTCCTACAATTAACCAAAAGCCTACAATTTAATTTGGAAAGTCTAAAGCTTGACTCAAAAGCAGATTGGATTTCACTCTCTAGAGAGGACTTGATCCTTCTGGTAACCTTTTTTTTTTTTTTCTTCTTGGCTATGAAAAAACTGTCATAATATTTACAGGAGTAGAAGACAGCTGTTGTTTTTGCCTGTTTTACATCTGATCTTTCTTTCGTTGAACCCGACCCTGGTCTTTTGACTTGGGAAGGCCTGAGTAAGAACGCCCACCTCTCCCCAGACACAGGTTGGGCAAGAGCCAGGTCTTACTCGCCGTTGAGTCCATGCATGTATTCCATGAACTCAGTGACAGATTCAGGGGGATGCGACCCCAAACAGGGCCAACATGACTCAAGGTCCTGGACTTCTGTGGGAATTACTGAGAGAGAAGAGCTTCCTTCTAACTATGACAGTGAAGCTGAAGCTTCAGATGTAGGAGGACGTACATCTGGACTTGACCGGGCCGGCTCTCCATCTGGCTGAGAAGGAAGGTGGAGGGGTGAGGGCGGGGGGTGCCGTCCCGCTTCCCCTCGGCGAGGGCGTCTGAACCCCGCGGCTTCGACGCGCCTGAGGCAGACACTGGGGGAGGTCTCGGTGCGCGAGGCGTGGGTGACCTTGCCACCCGAGTCCCTGTTATTTGTGCTTTTTACCATTTACAAACAAAGCAAGCACACCTGAATGATACAGCTTTGCTGCTTTATTCACAAACTCCTTGGAGATTTATAGGTATGACCACAGGTAAAGTCCTCAAAAGAAGTCATTTGGGAAAACGGAGGCTCAGAGAAGAACACTGACCAGCTGTCGGGATAGAGCAGAAGCAAATCTACTGACTTCATCTCAGAGTAAAAGTGCATGAGGTCGGACATGGGGGATTCAAAACACAGAGAGAGAGAGAACCACTCATCACACAGTGGGAGTTTGGCAGTGCACACACGTGTGCCGAGTCGCTTCTGTCCTGACTCTGTGCGGCCCCGTGGACTGCAGCCCGCCAGGCTCCTGCCTTCATGGGACTCCCCAGGCAAGAACGCTGGAGCGGGTTGCCAAGCCCTCCTCCAGGGCATCTTCCTGCCCAGGGACTGAGCCTGCCTCTTCCGGCTCCGCACTGGCAGGCGGGCTCTTCACTACTAGTGCCACCTGGGAGCCCAGGAGTTTGGCAGAGGCATTCAGAAATAAGCCAGCCTGCGGTAAGGCTCTTCTCTATCATGTGGAGAAACTGGGTCCCGTTTCTCTCTAGTTTCTCCTCTGGTTGAAGCGGACGGACTGACATTTCTGCAGAGGCAACACGTGTAGCCAGCGGGAGGTGTTACAGAGGTGAAACAGTGGAGCCCGGGGACTCAGGCACCCGGGAGGAAGGTGCATCTGATCACATGTCCAACAGCAGCGATCAGGAATGATGATCACATCGTTCTGTGAGATAAAGAAACTCAACCTAATTCTTCCCCGGTGCAAAGTGGAAAGACTTCAAGGCATGAGTTAGGAGGTGGGGATTAACATACACACAGTAATATACTTGCAACAGATCATCAACAAGGACCCACCTAGAGCACTCAACACGCTGTAATAACCCACGTGGGAAAAGAATCCAAAGAACAGACACATGTATAACTTAATCAGGTGGCTGTACACCCAACACAAACATGACGTAAATCAACTGTATTCCAGTATACAATAAAAATTAAATAAAAAAAAATGGAGAGACTATTCCCTACCCTAAATTGTGTAAGTTAAAATATTTAAACATATTCCCCACATTGACTCCCCACCCCTGGCTATCAATTAGAATCTGTTGCTGTCTGGTTGGTTAATAATATACAGCTGGACACCTGAGTGAATATGTAGGCTAATTGGGCTCATAAATTGCTCAGCTATAACTGCTGATGAAAAATAAACTGAACAACACTTTTGTTCATTCTTGCTGAATTGAGACTGTTGAGGCTCAGCTGAAGAGGTTTTTGGCAGCCTGAAAATAATCCTGGTGAAATATAAATTAATTTAACTGGAAGATAAGAAGGAAGTGGGGACTCTTATTTCTAGTAAAAATACTTGGCTTCAGCGAGAGCTTGTGTGTGTGTGTGTGTGCGTGTGTGCACACGCTCAGTCGCTCACTTGTGTCTGACTCTTTGCAGCTACATGGTCTGTAACCTGCCAGGCTCCTCTGTCCACGGGATTCTCCAGGCAAGAACACTGGCGTGAGCTGCCATTTCCTTCTCCAGGGGATCTTTCCAAGCCAGATATTGAGCCCACATCTCCCACATCTCCAGAATTCACAGGAGGACTCTTTAAACTGAGCCACCTGGGAGTTTACTGAGGTTTTAAACGCCCAGATCAGTGTTACCAGACACATCGGTCACGGTATCTGATAAGAATCCCAACGCTATTTGTAAAAGCATTTAATAAAAAAATACACTGATGGATTTCACTAATTTCTTGATAAAGACAGTTTTGACATCTTTCTGTCAATCTGTATAAACATGATTTTCAATGAAAGCTAATGAATATCTACAGGAGCCTCTGTCCCATTCTGTCAACTGCTTAAATAGTATCATAGATAAAAATATTCTGGGATAATTTGGACGTGTGATTTTTATAGTTACTATGTTGCTAAGGCTTAACAAGTACCACCAAATGTGATAAATGTCAACTGTTGTATATTAAAGTATGACTCAGCTAGTCTTAAAAAGATATATGAAACATAACTCCTCAAGATTTTATAGGTATTGTCAAGCAGCTGCATATCTTTCATCTAATTCTGCTTCAGTTCAGTTCAGTCACTCAGTTGTGTCCAACTCTTTGCGACCCCATGGACTGCAGCACGCCAGGCTTCCCTGTCCATCACCAACTCCCGGAGTTTACTCAAACTCATGTCCATAGAGTCGGTGATGCCATCCAGCCATCTCATCCTCTGTTGCCCTCTTTTCCTCCTGCCTTCAATCTTTCCCAGTATTAGGATCTTTTCCAAAGAGTCAGTTCTTCTCATCAGGGGGACAAAATATTGGAGTTTCAGCTTCAGCATCAGTCCCTCCAGTGAATATTCAGGACTGACTTCTTTTAGGATTGACTGGTTGGATCTCCTTGCAGTCCAAGGGACTTTCAAGAGTCTTCTCCAACACCATAGTTCAAAAGCATCAATTCTTCGGCGCTCAGCTTTCTTTATAGTCCAACTCTCACATCCATACATGACTACTGGAAAAACTATAGCTTTAACTATACGGACCTTTGTTGGCAAAGTAATGTCTCTGCTTTTCAATATGCTGTCTAGGTTGGTCATCGCTTTCCTTCCAAGGAGTAAGTGTCTTTTAATTTCATGGCTGCAATCACCATCTGCAGTGATTTTGGAGCCCAAAAATATAAAGTCTTTCACTGTTTCCACTGTTTCCCCATCTATTTCCCATGAAGTGATGGGACCAGATGCCATGATCTTCGTTTTCTGAATGTTGAGTTTTAAGCTAACTTTCTCACTCTCCTCTTTCACTTTCATCTAGAGGTTCTTTAGTTCTTCTTCACTTTCTACCATAAGGGTGGTGTCATCTGCGTATCTGAGATTATTGATATTTCTCCCGGCAATCTTGATTCCAGCTTGTGCTTGCTCCAGTCCAGCATTTCTCATGATGTACTCTGCATATAAGTTAAATAAGCAGGGTGACAATATACAGCCTTGACGTGCTCCTTTCCTTTTTTGGAACCAGTCTGTTGTTCGATGCCCAGTTCTAACTGTTGCTTCCTGACCTGCATACAGATTCCTCAGGAGGCAGGTAAGGTGGTTTGATAGTCCCATGTCTTGAATTTTCCACAATTTGTTGTGATCCACACAGTCAAAGGCTTTGGCATAGTCAATAAAGCAGAAGTAGATGTTTTTTTGGAACTCTCTTGCTTTTTCAATGATCCAATGGATGTTGGCAATTTGATCTCTGGTTCCTCTGCCTTTTCTAAATCCAGCTTGAACATCTGGAAGTTCATGGTTCATGTACTGTTGAAGCCTTGCTTGGAGAATTACTTGGCTAGTGTGTGAGATGAGTGCAATTGTGCGGTAGTTTGAGCATTCTTTGGCATTGCTTTTCTTTGGAACTGGAATGAAAACTGACCTTTCCAGTCCTGTGGCTACTGCCAAGTTTTCCAAATTTGCTGGCATATTGAGTGCAGCACTTTCACACCATCATCTTTCAGGATCTGAAATAGCTCCACTAGGATTCCATGACCTCCACTAGTTTTGTTCATAGTGATGCTTCCTAAGGCCCACTTGACTTCGCATTCCAGGATGTCTGGCTCTAGGTGAGTGATAACTCCACCGTGGTTATCTGGGTCATCAAGATCTTTTTTGTACAGTTCTTCTGTGTATTCTTGCCACTTCTTAATATCTTCTGCTTCTGTTAGGTCCATACCATTTCTGTCCTTTATTGTGCCCATCTTTGTATGAAATGTTGCTATCTCTAATTTTCTTGACGAGATCTCTAGTCTTTCCCATTCTGTTGTTTTCCTCTGTTTCTTTGCATTGATCGCTGAGGAAGGCTTTCTTATCTCTCCTTGCTATTCTGCATTCAAATGGGTGTATCTTTCCTTCTCTCCTTTGCCTTTAGCGTCTCTTCTTTTTGCAGCTACTTATAACGCCTCTTCAGACAGCCATCTTGCCTTTTTGCATCTCTTTTTCTTGGGGATGGTCTTGATCCCTGCCTCCTGTACAATGTCACAAATCTCTGTCCATAGTTCATCAAGCACTCTGTCTATCAGATCAAACCCTTGAATCTATTTGTCACTTCCACTGTATAATCATAAGGGATTTGATTTAGGTCATATGTGAATGGTCTAGTTGTTTTCCCTACTTTCTTCAATTTAAGTCTGAACTTGGCAATAAGGAGTTCATGATGTGAGCCACAGTCAGCTCCCAGTCTTGTTTTTGCTGACTGTATAGAGCTTCTCCATCTTTGGCTACAAAGAATATAATCAATCTGATTTTGGTATTGGCCATCTGGTGATGTCCATGTGTAGAGTCTTCTCTTGTGTTGTTGGATGAGGGTGTTTGCTATGACCAGTGCATTCTCTTGGCAAAACTCTATTAGTCTTTGCCTGCTTCATTCTGTACTCCAAGGCCAAATTTGCCTGTTACTCCAGGTAGCTCTTGACTGCTTGCTTTGCATTCCAGTACCTGATAATGAAGAGGATATCTTTTTTCAGTGTTGGTTTCTAGAAGGTCTTATAGGTCTTCATAGAACCGTTCAACTTCAGCTTCTTCAGCGTTATTGATCAGAGCATAGACAAATTACTGTGATATTGAATAGTTTGCCTTGGAAACAAACAGAGATCATTGTTATTTTTTAAATTTCATTCAAGTACTCATGTAAACTCCAGGAGTTGGTGATGGACAGGGAGGCCTGGCGTGCTGCAGTCCATGAGGTCACAAAGAGTCGGACACGACTGAGCAACTGAACTGAACTGAACAGCATTTTAGACCCTTTTGTTGACTATGAGGGTTACTCCATTTCTTCTAAGGGATCCCTGCCCACAGTAGTAGATATAATGGTCATCTGAGTTAAATTCACCCATTCCAGTCCATCTTAGTTCGCTGATTCCTAGAATGTCGACGTTCACTCTTGCCATCTCCTGTTTGACCACTTCCAGTTTGCTTTGATTCCTGGACCTAACATTCCAGGTTAAGCATCCCACAAAACCACCACAAAATCCAAGTGATTTGTCCTGACTTTTCCTTATTCAATGTTTATTGCAGATTAAAGCCACTCCCATATGCTTAGCCAATGTCTGGCTAAAGAGACCTTTACAGGATCACACGCTGGGAATTAAGGAATTAGTGGCTTATTAGCAAGCCTGCGGAGACAAAGCCTTGGTCAGTGTTGGCAGAAATCTCTTCTTGTGTTTCTAATATTCTATCTTGTATTTTTAGCTCATTTCCAGCACTCTACTAAACTCTCAGTACCTTACTAAACTATGCTTTCCACTTCCTGGATTAGATTAAAAGTGAGATTTCTGCATTTTAAATGTAGTTATAGCCAGGGATGTGTGCTACTAACTAAAGACAAGTCCCATCCACACCTGAAAAATTAGCCCTTTCTGCTTTTTTAAGTGAGGAAACCATTTATCATTTATCCAGACATAAAAAAACAGTAACAATCACGAGGACTCCCTGGTGGTCCTGTGGATAAGAATCCACCTGCCAGTGACGGGCACACGGGTTTGACCCCTGGTCTGGGAAGATTCCTCGTGCAGCGGGGCTTCTAAGCCCATGAACCACAACCACTGAGCCCACGCTGCACGTCCCGAAGCCCGAGTGCCAAGTCTGCGCTTCACGAGAGACGCCACCGCAAGAGGCCCACGCACCTGGGGAGCGGCCTCCGCCCGCAGCGGCTGGAGGAGAGCCTGCCAGCAGCCATGAGCTAATCAATTGGTTTAAAATGAATGACCTTATCAGCAAATTTGAAAGGTTAGAAAATGCCATCTGGAATTCTATAATGTTGGCTCTGTCCCTGCCCCCCAAACAACAACACGATCTTTCCTACTGACAATGCAAATCTGATCAAAGAAATTTTCATTGTTTGATCCCATCTTCTGAATATTATTCATGCTGATAATGACAAAGCAAGATTAACAGTTCCTGGAAATTCATTCTTGGGGAATCCATCTTTTGTTATTGTTCTTGATACTTTTAGTAAAAATAAGCAGACATTTTAAGAGTTTCACCTTTGAAGCCAAATCCCAAACTGTAGATGAACTTGAGAGCCATGATGCTAATGTACTGCCCATGGATAGCACAGATGCATCACTTCATCTCCTGAATGAGTTTGCTGCTTATCAGTTCTCCCCAAAAGTAAAAAAAATCACTGAGAGAAACACTGAAGTAAACCCAGATAAAGACCGAACAACAGCTCCGTGCAGTTTAAGGCATGTTATGAGCCTTCCTAAGCAGCTCCCACCACCACAGCAGCCGCATTTCCTGGGTGTTTAATATGCACAAAGCACGGCTGCAAATATTTCACACAGATTATCTCAGCTCAATCCCCACAGAATGCCCCAAGATCCACACTACGGTTCTACCTATTATCCGTAAATGGGAAAATGGAGACTTGGAGAGATCACATAATTGGCTTAACCAGCCCTCCTGACTCTACGTCCTGCAGGATTCGCAACGTAACGTTGCCTCCTCAAGCAGAATGCGTGTGTCTAAGTTCGTCGTGTGTCATCCACGGTAACTTGCACAGAGCACACGAGCGCATGACAGAAGCGTGGGTGACGGTCACACTCACCCTGGCGGGACTCCAGGACAACCCTGTAGGCGGTGGCGTGGCGCTGCACCTGCCAGCGGGCACACAAGCTGGTCGTTTGGACCTCGTCTGCCTGAAGGTCGGTCACGCCCAGAAACACTGCAGTGAAACAGAAACACGACTCGGTCACGCTGCAGACAGCGCCACAGTCACCCCCAAGTCCGAAGTCAACTCTGGCAGAATCTGAATTCAAGGTTCCACAGCCAGCAGTAGGAAACCCACCAAGTTACACAAAGGACAGCGATTTTATGACTTTAAAAAGCAGTTGCAGAATGTGATGTATGATAGGGTTTGTCTGTTCCCTGTAAAAAAAAAAAGAAAATATATGTCTGGAAAAAGCCAGTTGTGATGGATGGTGAAATTATGGGTGATTTTAAATCTTCCCTCTTCATTAGTTTATGCTTTCAAAATATTCCACAATTAATATATAATACTTTCATAACAAAAATGTTAAACACAATATATACTCAACTACTGAAAGAAAGCCATGGTTTAAACAAAAGGGAGGAGCAAAGAGGACAAAAGAGAAATTACTCAAACAGGAGCAGCTCACACCGGCTGGCCCTCAAAACACGACTGAATGAGAGTGAGCAAACTTCTGAAAATTTAAAAAGGAAAAATTGAACACAGAAAACAAAAAATGATTAAAAATACACGAATTCTTATTCATCTTAGAATAAACACAGTTATATACAGAAGTCATTCACAGGGAGTTTATTTGAAGAAGCAGTAAAAATACTGTTTCTCCAATTGAGGACTAAGGATTCAGTGTTTACCACTTAGATCCAAGCAGAAAAAGCAGAAAATTAATAATGTTTACTTTTTCTAATGACCTCTGCCTTCATCCACATCATTCTCTTGTACTTCTCTTTCAGTCACTTCATAAAATTTAAAAATAGCTTAAAATCATTTTTTAAGATGGTAAAAATAATCTGGACTAGTAACAATTTGCATCATGACATTGTTCCTTTTTGTTGATCAGCAAAGGAAGACCATTTTTCCTAAGGCAATGAAACAATCCTCTCAAAAAAAGGAAACCAATAATGACTTATATACCCACACTAAATTTTAAAAATACCGTGAATCAATTTATTTTCCATTTTACAGGGTTTTATTATTCTTGGGAGAAAGAGAGAAAGCAAGCCAATCTAATTTTTACCTTAAGGATAGATGATAAAACAATTCAATACTTTCATTATTTTAAAATACATTTGGAATACTCACATTTATTAAAGAAGAGAAGACGGATGAAACAGAAGGAGGGGAGCCGAGAAAAGAGGACAGAGAGACGAGAGAGAGTAAGAAGAGAGAGAAAGAGAATCAGGGACAGGAGGACTGGCTCAGACAGGCATCTGGCGAGAAGAGGAGGACGAACTAGCGGGAGACGATGAAGGTGGGCAACACACAGGGGACTCACGGGGCTTGAGCAAGGCTGCTGGGCGGCGAGGGGGCACAGCTCACGGAATCCCTGGAGGCTTCCCTGGGGGCTCAGAGGGTGAAGAAGCCGCCTGCAGCGGCTCCATCCCTGGGCCGGGAAGATGCCCTGGAGAAGGGAATGGCACCCCACTCCAGCGTTCTGGCCTGAAGATGGACAGAGGAGCCTGGAAGGCTGCAGTCCGTGGGGTCACAAAGAGTCGGACACGACTGAGCAACTGACACTTTCACTTCCTAGAACCTACAACACTATCATTTCAATTGCCAAGTCCGAGATCAGAGCTGTATGCCAAAGGCTTCCGAGTCCTGTTGAAGAGAGACACTGTTTCTTTTGAGACTAAATGGATCCCATATTTAATTTTAAAGATTTCCATAAAAAAGAATTCAGAAAGCTTCCTCTAATGAAAGGGCAGAGCAGGGGACAACGGAGGCTGAGATGGCTGGATGGCGTCACCGACTCGATGACGTGAGTCTCAGTGAACTCCGGGAGTTGGTGGGACAGAGGCTGAGATGGCTGGATGGCATCACCGACTTGATGACGTGAGTCTCAGTGAACTCCGGGAGTTGGTGATGGACAGGGAGGCCTGGCGTGCTGCGATTCATGGGGTCGAAAAGAGTCAGACACGATTGAGGAGCTGAACTGAACTGAGCCCCTATATAAACACAGGTGGCCAGACACAGGTGGCCTGGGGTTTGGTCCAATATATGCCTCATACTTACAAAATTCCTTTCGTTGGAATAATTTTTTGATTAGCAACCAGAGTGAGAGATGACCCAAATTCACAAAGCGCAGTCATCACAATGATAAAAGTGGTTATTTGTCGAGTGCTTGCCATACAGTAGATCCTTTGTATGTTATATCTTTAGTCTTCCCAAACAGTCTATAAACAGTTATTACTATTAATATTATATCTTCATTTTAGGGTTGAGAAAATGTGGGCTCAGAGAGGTGAGAGGTTATTTGCTCAAGGCCTTAGCTAATAAGAAGATTTACGGTTTACACTTCTGATTATACCATGACTAACATCCTCGAGTGTGGGCCATGTGCTGTTGATAACACTAGGGGTAATTTCAGTCATCCGACAGCCAAACCATTTTTATTTTGGTCATTTATGTATTACCTTTAATGTGTATTAAAGTGAAAGTGAAAGTCACTTGGTCGTGTCCAACTTGTTGCGACCCCATGGAATATACGATCCATGGAATTCTCCAGGCCAGAGAAAAAGTGGGCAGCCTTTTCCTCCTCCAGGGGATCTTCCCGACCCAGGAATCGAACCGGGGTCTCCTGCATAGCAAGCAGATCCTTTACCAGTTGAGCCACCAGGGAAGCGACGTGTATTAAAAAGACTGGTTTTCTGTTGAGAGTTATTATGTGGTTTTTGAAAGCACTTAAGTAAAAACAAAAAGAAACTGTAAGTTGATTTAAAGAAATATATTAAACAGATGGTGTGGAAGCATAAGAAACAGCAGGAATATGGCACATACGTGCCGGAGTCTGGAAAACACTGTATTATGCCACGGGTGTCTGTGAGTGATGTGTGCCAAGGAGAAGTCCCAGATGCTGTGCAGACAGCATGCAAGCCCTTAAAAGACAGAGAAGGAAGGCTTTCGAGTGGTGCAAGTATCTTTAACGGACGGAGTGAGAGGGTGGAGAGGGGCAAAGGCTTTGACAAAGGCAAGTTTCCCCTGGCTCAGCTTGGACCGGCTTTGACCACATCAGGTTATATGGGTTGGATGGAAAATTTCACCTAATTTGAAAAATACCAACAAAGACTTTCCAGAAGGAAATCCCATCCGCCACCATCAAGTATGTTTGAACGCCGGCTTCTGACATCCTGCCTGCCAACTAGGACTCTGAACCACAGCCCTGAGTAGGGAGCACACCTTTCTTTCCATGAGGCACCATCCAGAAAAGGCAACACTGGAGAAAAGAGACACCGACTGCTGAGCTGCTGCAGGGCTTAAGTTACAGAGAAAAACAAAGTGCAGAACCACGCGCGGCAGCGGCCAGCCTTACGTGTTTTCACCACGCCGGTCAGAGCGTCGCTGAAACCCGAGGCCTGGGACGCGAATATTTTCACATTGTAGTCCATTCCGCTGAGCAGGTTTGTGATGAGGATGGTGTTAATGTTAGCTCCCACGAACGTTTCCAGGGTTGGGCCAGCAACTAAAGGAGAAAGAGTGTATTTCAGTTGCCACAGAATAGGGAAAACGAGAGACACTTCTGAACTGATTGACATATTCCACTGTGCTTCAGATTGCCCAGGAGACACTCACAGAGTGTGGCTTGGATCTAGCCCCGTTACACTCCAAGACTTAACCCACCCACCTGACTCCCAGAGACACTTCTGAACTGATTGACATATTCCACTGTGCTTCAGATTGCCCAGGAGACACTCACAGAGTGCAGCTTGGATCTAGCCCTGTTACGCTCCAAGACTTACCCACCCACCTGACTCCCAGGCTCGGGCTCCTTCAAGGCATCTAGTCCTTTTCTTAAATATAGTTCTTTCCCTAGAGCTACCCAAAGAAACTGGTTCACCTCACCGTCCACCATACTGTGAGGCCTTCACAGTGGAGCCGCCAGGATGTCACGGGCTTTGGGGTGCGTGATGAAACAGGAGTCATTTTGGGTTAGCCCACCTCAGACACCAGCTTTGTCCCCTGAAGGCATTAAGTTGCCCTAGCGGCCACTTTGTCATGGACACTATGCCACACCTCGCCGCATAAGGACAACCATATACGCTATCAGTATGGGCTCCATAGCCCCTCTTCTGCTGTTTAAGGTCACACAGATGACACTCCTCCTCCCAGGCCCTTGACCATCTGCCTTCTTTGGGCTTTTACATTTTCACCTCTGTTCCAACCCAGTGGAATCTTTGATTGATCAGGAAAAATATTCTGTGCTATGTCATATATAGGAGAAGGCAATGGCACCCCACTCCAGTACTCTTGCCTGGAGAATCCCATGGGTGCAGGAGCCTGGTGGGCTGCAGTCCATGGGGTCATGAAGAGTCGGACACTTACTGAGTGACTTCACTTTCACTTTTCACTTTCATGTATTGGAGAAGGAAATGGCAACCCACTCCAGTGTTCTTGCCTGGAGAATCCCAGGGATGGCAGAGCCTGGTGGGCTGCTGTCTCTGGGGTCGCACAGAGTTGGACACGACTGAAGCGACTTAGCAGCAGCAGCAGCAGCATGTCCTACACAAATTGAGACTCATAGTGCTTTCGAGGGCAGAAAGGTTTTTACTGACCCATAGGATGATTTTTAAGTTTTCCTCAACCTGATGAATTTTATACCTTGCCACAGTTTTCAGAAAGCTATGCTATGTGTACCGTGGCTGACTCATGTCAGTGTGTGGCAAAAACCACTACAATATTGTAATTAGCCTCCAATCAAAATAAATAAATTAATATTTTTTAAAAAGCTATGACAAACCTACACACCATATTAAAAGGCAGAGATATCACTTTGTTGACAAAGGTCCGTATAGTCAAAGTTATGGTTTTTCCAGTAGTCATGTACTGATGTGAGAGTTGGGCCATAAAGAAGGCTGAGCACCAAAAAACTGATGCTTTCAAACTGAGGGCAGGAGGAGAAGCGGGTAACAGAGGAAGAGATGGTTGGATGGCATCATCAACTCAATGGACATGAGTTTGAGCAAGCTCCAGGAGATAGTGAAGAACAGGGAGGCCTGGCATGCTGCGGTCCATGGGGTCGCAAAGAGTTGGACATGACTTAGTGACTGAAGAACAAATACCTTAATACAGTTTCCAGAATGAGGAGACTGAGAAGTTGGTAAATGGACTTTCTCTAACTAATCCAAGAAGTAAGAGGTAGAAGAGGAATAAGAAATCGGAGAGTCTAAATGTTTAGAGCTTATATATCCATCAAGCCACAGAAGCTTCTTATTGCTAAGGAGTCAAAGTCTGCTTTGGCTGGCTCCTTGTCTGGGGTGGGCAAAGGTCAACTGTAGACCAAGTATATATTCTGCTTATTACATACCAGCTGTTTTTTAGGTGAGGTGGTAACTTCAACACATTTTTCTTTTTTTTTTCATAAAAGGGAAGAGACTCTTCCCATTTCTTAAAACCAGTGATGGAAAGTAAAAACAAAAATAACCTATCTTTGAAGATTATATTTTTAAAAAGCATGACTTACCACTGACAGGTTTGTAGACAATCCTATAGCCCTTAACTGGGGAAGACGGGGGGTCCCACGCAATGCGCAATCTGTTATACCATTCTTCCGAAACCCGTAAGTTTTGGGGACCAGAGGGTGGCACTGGGCAGGAGGGAAAATGCAAAAAATGGTTTAATGTGGTTTCCATCTTTACAACCTACCTTTTGGTTAATAGAGTCTAATGGATTTCCCCACAGCTTAAAAATACTTACAAGGGAAAATGCACTGAAGTAAACAGTAAGAAAACTTAGAGAATCCATGGGAATGTTAAGTATTAAATAGTAGAAGATAATTGCTCTTGTGGTAAAACACTTTTATCTGAAGAGCAGCTCTTCACTCAATGAAATTTGGCTCCATTTTCTTCAGTTACTTTAAAGCAATATTGAAGTGAGAAGTGTTTATGAAAACATTTCTGTCACACGTCTCTCTGTCACACTATCATATCCAGGATGATTAGATTAATAGTAGTGATAGCAATTCTTAGAGGTAAGACTTTTTTTTTTTGCTTTCATCTTCATATTAGGGGTTCTGAACCATATCTGGTGGTTCAGACAGCAGAGAATCTGCCTGCAATACAGGAGACCCAGGTTCAATTCCTGGGTTGGGAAGATTCCCCTGGAGTAGGTAATGGCAACACACTCCAGTATTCTTGCCTGGAGAATCCCATGGACAGAGGAGCCTGGCAGGCTATAGTCCACGGATTGGAAAGAGTCAGACACGACTGAGCGACTAACGCTTTCACACTTTCATATTGCCTATATTCTGTGAAATTTTAATCATCATTCATCAATTTTTTATCAAAACAGGAGAGCTATTTGCATGAAGGATCTTTGTAAACTATTATGCATGTTGATGGATATTATCATTATTACTCTGTTGCTGACAAAATTTAGTTGCGTTAACCACTGCTTAAAATAAGTGGACCACTCAAAATTATTTCAAAGAACACCCTTTGAAATAACTTTATTGTATAGATGGTATTTCCATAGTAATAGCCTTTAAAAGTTTTTATTTGTTTGAGTATATATGCGTGTTCATCATGGAACCCTTTTATAAATTATGCAAATCAAACATTTAAACAAATTGTATACAGTTTTTAAAGGTTATTTTCCATTTACATTATGACAGAACGGTGGCTGTATTCCTCGTGCTGCACAAGACATCCTTAAGCCTATTTTACACCCAAGTCTGTGCTGAGACAGGGCCAAAACCAAAACAGGACCAACAGAAACCCAGGACAACATGAGAGAAGACGCGGAGCCCAGGACAACATGAGAGAAGACGCGGAACCCAGGACAACATGAGAGAAGACGCGGAACCCAGGACAACATGAGAGAAGACGCGGAGTGCTTTGCCCGAGTGGTCAGAGAAGCCTGAGTCGGTGGCGTCGAGCCGAGACCAAAATGACAAGAAGTCAGAAATGCAAACCTCTGGGAAAGGATATTCAGCCTGGCAGCTGTGGCTCGAGTCAATTTCTAAGGCTGAGCCAAGCTTTAGAAAGCCAAGGAAGGGCAGGGAAGGCGGGCTGGCTGGGGGCGAGCTCAGGAGGGTCCAGGTCACCTCGGCCTGAAGGGCCCCTGCACAGATCTCAGAGTTTATGCTGAGTACCACGGGGAGCCATCAGGTGGCTTGGAACAGAGGGGAGACATGAGACCATCTAGATTTTCCAAAGCTTCTCCGCTGCTGTGAAGAGAGCACAGCATCCGGGAAAGAGGGCAGGAAGACGTGGGCGTGCGCTCGGGTGAGCAGGTGTGACGTGCTGGGTGAGCAGTTAGGTGAGGGGCGTGCATGGGCCCGGATGGGCCTCTGAGAGACTCGCAGCACTGGGGATGATCAGACGCTGGAGGAGGGAGATGCAGCTATGATTCAAGTCTTAGGTTTTAGAGACAAGAGAACGGAACCCAAGAGCAGTGAAGCGATTTGCCCGAAGTCACACAGCTTCAATGTGTGAAGACAGAATCCAAGCAGACTTTCTCTCTCCAAATCCCCTTTTCTCTTCTTTTTTATTGGAGGAGAGGTGCTTTACACTGCTGTGTCAGTCTGCTGTACGCAAAGTGGACCGGCCGTGTGTACACAGCACACACACATCCCCACTTTCTTTGGATTTCCTCCCCACTTAGGCCACCACGGAGCCTGGGCAGAGGCCCCGAGCTCTGCAGCAGGTCCACGTTGCCTGCTGTATACATGGCAGTGTGCATATGTCACGCCCAGCCTCCCTGCTCATCCCACCCCTGCCTTCTCGCCTTGGAATCCATGCGTTTGTCCTCTTGAGGTCTGTGTCTCTACTTCTGCTTTTTAAATAAGATCTATACCAGTTTTGGGGCTTCCCTGGTAGCTCAGATGGTAATGAATCCACCCGCAATGCAGGGGACCCAGGTGAAGTCCCTGAGTCAGGAAGGTCCCCTGGAGAATGGAAAGGCTACCCACTCCAGGATTCTCGCCTGGAGAATTCCATGGACAGAGGAGCCTGGTGGGCCACAGTCCATGGGGTGGCAAAGAGTAGGACACACGTGAGCGACTGACACTTCCAGACCATTTCCACCCCCTACGCTGCAGCTGCTGGGTGCATTACAGAGGACATCGAGCAACCCCAGGGGGAGGCTTCACTCACAGGTCTTTCCAGGGGCAGAGACACTGACCCCTTCTCCGTCATCATAGATGGGCGTCACTGTGACCTTGTACTCAGTCTCAGAGAGCAGATTCTTCAGAAGGAGAGTGTTCTGGCTTCCAGGCACCATAATCTGAAGACAAAAGCAAAGGACCATGGTGTTGGTCAGACTTGCGTTCCGGCTGGTCCACTAAAGAGGAGGACTTGAGGCACTTTGAAATAATCAGAAGCAGGGAGATGTGCTTGAGGCTGACAAGAGGAAGACATCCATGCGAAAGCACTTCTCTCTGCAGCTCCCCTCAGAGCAGCCCTCAGCTTCTAATCACTAAAGCAGAAGGCTTAGATGTGAAGCTTGAGCACTCAGGAACAGCCTTCTCTCAACATCTTTTCAGCATTTGTAAAGCAGCCAGAAGAAAAAACGATCGCCTCTTTGCAAAGCAGGTGTTTATGGCTTAGGAGTGTTCATTCTATAACACAGCCTGCACGGCATATTTGCTTATACTTAAATATCCTCTTGAAAAGTCAGCCTTCCATTTCTCCCTGTTCAGAGATCATCTGATCCCAGTATTTCAGGGTGGATGCTAGCCAAGAACACCACAACCACACGTTAAATCCCAGATTTCCGAGCCAAAAGATATTTACCGGTGACACTAAGAAAGGTTGCAGTTTCTTTTACTTCTGAAAGGAGAGGTCTTCCTCAATCTGAAATCACCATTCCTCTGACTCTAAAGTCTGCAGAAACTAAAATCCAGCAGTGGGGTGGACACCACCCACACGCTGGTGCCACATTCCGTGTAGCGAATCCTGCCATCCCTAAAAGAACATATGGACCAGAAAAGCCACATGTTCTTAATACTAAGGCCACAAAACATTCTCCCCAGGCTTCAGCAGTTAGATGCTGGCACATTTCTGGGCCATTTGAAAGACTTCATCATGGCTGGAAAAAAATGCTAGGATGTAAGAACTGACCCAAACTAGTTTCAGGGAGTCACAAGACTGGGACAGCTGGAGCTGGTTTTGGATTCAAGAGCTGGGTAAAAAGCCAGCAGGCAGAGGGCGTGCTGTCTACTTCTGGATGAGGGAAGGAACCTATACATCATGGAATAAGCCCTAGAAAGCCTCGAGTTGAACTCAGAAGCAGCTGTCGCTAAGACATTGCTAAGCTCTAAAAGCAGCCGGGGTAGGGGGTTAATATAAAGAGAGGAAGTCTGCATTAGGTGATTTATACTAAAGCAATATGATTTTGCTCCTCATATGGAATGACATTGAATATCCAGGGTGGTACTGATGCAGTCCTAGGAGGGAGATTTTACACAAGGAGCTCTGCTTTACTCTAGAAGGAGTTGGATAACCCTGCATTAAGAAGACGTTAAAAAAGAATCGCAGTTGTCCTGTCTGGTCTCATCCACCATGTAGCTTCCTTTAGGGCATTTCTTTTCTATATAACCCTCTGGAGCCCAGAGCCTGAGCTTTGACTCCAAGCTGTGTGCCTATCTACCCACCCATGCTGGTGCTCCTTATATAAGGTCACCTCTCAAACTGAGAAGCACACTGACTTGGGACCAATCAGATGTGGCCTGCAGGGCACTGGAAGCTGTGGGGCCGTCCTGCAGGGCTCGTTTAACCTGCCAGGCAGCAGTTTCTGGGGTTTATAGCAATAGTGCTCATTTAGCTAGCTGTTATTATCTGCCAAGTACTGCTCTAAGTATCCAATTGCAGTAACTCACTCTTCACCACAGCATTTTGAGGTAAGAAGTATCATTACTCTTATTTTATAGATGAGGAAACTGAGACTCATATAGCTATTGGGTAAAAAAAAAAAAAGCCATGGGCTTCCCAGGTGGCTCAGTGGTAAAGAATCTGCCTGCAGTGCAGGAGATGCAAGTTCCATCGCTGGGTCAGGAAGACCTCTGGAGAAGGGAATGGCAACCCATTCCAGTATTCTTGCCTGGAGAATCCCATGGACAGAGGAGCCTGGCAGGCTACAGTCCATAGCACTGCCAAGAGTTGGACACAACTGAGCAACGGAACACCCACACACAAAAAGGCCATATTGAAATCCTGAATATCTGCTCTGAGCCCTTTTTTAACCACTGCCCTCTGTTCCAGCTGACTGTACTATGAAAACCTCTTTGTCCTCATGATACTCACTCCCAAGAATAAAACATAAACCTTCTCTTGGGTATGCAAAGTCCCTTCTACTGGGCCTCTGCTTGTTTGCACAAAGCAAGGTAAAGATGAGCACCCACTCAGAAGATCTAAACAGACATTTCTCCAAAAATGACATATGGATGGCCAAGAAGCACATAAAAAGATGCTCAACATCCCTAATTATTAGAGAAATGCAAATCAAAATGACAATTAGGTATCACCCCACACTGCCGGTCAGAATGGACATCATCATAAATCTATAAACAATAAATGCTGGAGAGGGTGCAGAGCAAAGGGAACGCTTCTGCACTGTTGATGGGATGTAAATTTGTTCTCTATGAAGAACAGTCTGGAGCTTCCTTAACAAACTAAAATAGAACTACCATATGATCCAGCAATCCTGCTGCTGCGGCTGCTGCTAAGTCGCTTCAGTTGTGCCCTAACCCTAACTCCATGTGACCCCATAGACAGCAGCCCACCAGGCTCCCCTGTCCCTGAGATTCTCCAGGCAAGAACACTGGAGTGGGTTGCCATTTCCTTCTCCAATGCATGAAAGCGAAAAGCGAAAGTGAAGTCGCTCAGTCGTGTTCGAGTCTTAGCGACCCCATGGACTGCAGCTCTCCAGGCTCCTCCGTCCATGGGACTTTCCAGGCAAGAGTACTGGAGTGGGGTGCCATAGCCAGCAATCCTACTCCTGAGCATATACCCGGAGAAAACCACAATTTGAAAAGATACATGTACCCCAGTGCTCACTGCAGCACCATTTACAACAGCCAGGCCATGGAAGCAGCCTAAACGGCCACTGACGGAGGAATGGATAAAGAAGACGTGGTGCGTATACTCAAAGGAACATCACTCAGCCATGAAAACGACCCCATTTGCAACAGTCTGGATGGACCTAGAGATTATCTATCATACTGAGTGAAGTAAGTCAGACAGAGAAAGACAAATATCATATGATATCACGCATATGTGGAATCTAATTTTAAAAATGATATATATTGTCTTATTTACAAACCGAAAAGGCTCACAGATTTTGAAAACAAACTTATAGTTACCAAAAGGGAAACGTGGTGGGGGAGACAAATTAGGAACCTGAGATTAACATACACACACTACTGTATATAAAATAGATAACCCACAAGGACCTACAGTATAGCACAGGGAACTTTACTTAGCATTCTGTAACAATCTGTACAGGAAAAGAATCTGAAAAGGAATGGACATATGTACATGCGTAACCACATCCTTTTGCTGTACGCTGAAACTAATACAACATTGTAAACCAACTATACTTCAGTAAAACTATTTTAAAGAGATGGGCACCCATTAAAAACACATGCTACAGGTCATAGCAGATGATGGTTTTGTTTATGAAACAATTCTATAAAAGACACTCATGGTTAAATGGGATGCAAATCTAACCAGTAAACGTCACGTTTTTAATTTTTCAAATGCGCTACTCCATGTCTAGCTCCGTTATTGCTCAAAGCTCTTCAGAACTGGATCTCATCCAGCAAGAGGTTCCCACTGTAGACAGAGGATTCCCCATGTCTCATTTTGCTGCTGTCTTAGAAAGTTCTGTTTCTATAAAGTGATTATCATGCTTTCTATGGTGAAGGATTAGGTGGGGTTGGTGCTGTTGTTTTAATTCCAACCCCTGAAGATCAGTATTCTTATAAAATATAATAAAACAAAATTGCTAAAACATATGATCATATTCTTGAATATTCCAGCAATGTCAAATTGCTATAAATGTTTTTAAAAACTTAATGTTAATATCAAGCTTATCTTGTAGGAGACTGATCTACATTCTGACTATCCCTGCTCTAGAATATTTCCTGCAACTTAAAATTCAGTGCACAGTTTTAGATTTTTCGGGTAGGATCCAGAAAAGTCTGGAATCCTGGTCAGCCTTTCACAAATAAAGACATGTGAGACCTCCCTCCACTGCCAAGAAAGCTCAGGGCAAGGTCACTGTCATGGCTCCATTTCTTAGCAGAGCTGAAAGTCAGTCTTTATGAAATATTTGACAGGGAGTTTTACTTTCTAAGGGTTTGAAAGCTTTTTATTGGGAATATTTCGTAGATTTGATTATGCTTAGAAAATATAGAAATATTTCACTTAACCTCAATTGGAAAAGTAAAGTTAATTCCCCTTGTTTTATATATATTAAAGCTTGAATTTGGTTTACCATAGATCTATACTATTCTCCAACTTTGGTACTTTATCTTGGCATTTCCTTGGATAAATTTAATAAGGTTTTATAGCTAAAGAAGATTTGGAAAGATGGTAAGAGGCGTTTCTCCTATCCGGACACATTTCCTTTCCCACATTTGTAACATGTTTAAGCCCTCTGTCTTTCCCTGTCAGCCTCATTATTTTAATCATTCATTTGGCTGGACTTACTCACCTAACGTGAACAGTCTCACAGACGCAGAGAACAGACCTTGTGGTTGTCAGGGGGCAGGGATGAGGGAGGGGTCGAGCTGAGGCTGGAGTTAGCCTCATGTGACAGTAAGCTGTCACATACAAGATGGATAAACAAGGTCCCTCTGTACAGCACAGGGGGGATAAACCATGACGAAAAGAGTGTGTGTGTGTGTGACTGAATCACTCTGCGGCAGAGCAAAAACCCGCACAACACTGTAAATCAATTATACTTTAAAAAATTTAAAAAAAGAAAATATTTAAGATATTCATTTGGTAGGTGGGAGCTATTAATAATATAGTTCAAGTGCCTGACATACCTTTGTTTTATAATCTAAATGCACACACTTCCTGTCTCCAATAATATATTACATTTATATAGCAGTAATGTTTCATAAAACACAGATATAAATTCTCAATTACTCCCCAGTAGAGTCCCAGAAAATATGTCTGTAAATAAAGAGTGCACAAATTCAATTTCATTGGAATTCACCAAAGGGTCTTGATAGTTAAAAAATTCTAAAATACTTTCTTTTGCATAGCAAACACACTTCTGCACAGTAAATAATTACCATCACATTTTATCAAATATTTTTCATTTTATTACACGTTTGTTTAACTGGGGCACATATGTGTTGAAGACATTTGATCTTTTTTTCCTTCATCTAGGTGTCCAAGTGTTTCAAAATAAACAGTGTGAAATGAAAGAAACTAGCAAAGGGAAAATTATCTAGAGACGATCCAAAGTAAATATTATTATTATTTTACCTTGTATGGCTTACAAGTGCACACACAAGATTAAACTGTTACTCATTCCAAATTAGTGGGAATATTTAGCAAGAAGCTTAATGTGTTTCTTGGAAAGAGTAGAAACAAAAACCAAAAAACAAAGCTCTCACTCTGGGAAGTTTTTATGGGCTTCATTTTAGGGACTAGATTAAAATATGAGGACAATAACAGGAAAAAATGAAACATCCAAATTATGTCTTCAGTCGCCATGGTTAAGCACAATTTTAGCTTTTTGGTATGTTCCAATCATGGATCATTTGAAATCTATAATCTGAGTGAATTTATAACTTAACCTGTTTTATTCAAGTGTCCATTAACTTTCCAAAACTGCCCCCAGACCAATTCCATGGACCTTCTGGTCATTCACAGTGGACCTGCTTATTGCCCACTGTGTTATCACTGTGTTTTACGGGCAATTCATCCATCAGCCCGAAATTAAGGACTTTCCTGAAAGAATCTGGAGCTCCAACAATTGTTTATGTATCATAAAAATACAATAATTTGCCATCAAAGGCTTCATAAGTGAGGAAGAGAAAGAAAGGATAATGATGTTGCTCATGCTTTTAAGATAGGCTCAAGGATATAGTGTACAACACAGGAATGTAGCCAATTTTGTGTACTAACTAAATGGCAAGTAACCTTTAAAAATTATATGATTTTTAAAATTTTAAAAACGAAAACACTTCATTTCTTAATTAAAAAAGAGGGTACCCAGGTTTTCAACAGAGAAAAAAAAACAGAGATGAAACAAAGAAAACACACAAAAATCTAAATCCCTCATGAAGACACTCATGATTAAGAATACATTAGAAATGACTATAAACCTGCTCAAACAGAGTCAGTGTCAGGGAAAAATACAACCAATTGTTAATGGAGGGCATTTTATTAGGAACACTACAACTACATAAAGAAGACCTTTGAGCTATGTTTTGCTGAACCTTTTAATCAGATTCTCACCATCAAAAATTATATATATGTGTATATATATGTTTATATATTAAAAGTTTATATATCAGAAGTATGCACACACATGCACAGAGACAAGTGTATAATGGACTATTTATGATCCAATTTTTGTGCTCTAGCAAGTTGTCAAGGCAACAGAAGCAAAGGGGTAAAGAAGGTTCAGATGCTTTATCTATTTAGAGCAGGTTACAAAGATGGTCAGTTTCAGAGAGAGAAAAGTCATCAAGTGTGGGTCAAACAAAAACATTAGTTTCCAGAGAGATGAAGAAATGAGCGTAAAGCTTGCATTCACAGCGCGCTGGCCTGGTTAGTCAGGAGACGCAGAGGGGCTCATCAGCTCTGTTGATACACACCGTTCCCAGCACTTCTTCCGCTGGGTCCCCTTGAGCAGTCAGGTAGGTCACCCTGAACTGCTGTACACTGCTGTCTGAAATGTCCCAGGCTACCCGCAGGCTAGAAGTGGTCTCAGCATCTACCACCAGGTTCCTGATTCCGGTGCGGAAAACTGGAATAGACACAACCAGGGATTTAAAGAACTTTTTATCCATCTTATTCCAAAATGAGCTACAGAGGTGATCTGTGGACATGGCAACAAGCATCATTTATTATATCTCTGTTATGCAGACCCAGGCGAAACAAGAACTGCTCAGCTTCAGTGGTTAACCGGGAGCTAGGACCCCGATTAACAGCAAATAAAAATGGGTTTAAAAGATGCTTTCAAGGTGAGTCCGTGGACCCCTCAAAACCCCCACGCTTTGTGTACACTGGTAAAGGGAACCGGGGAGCAGCTCTCAGTCTCGATAACGAAAAGGGGAGCCCCGAGCGGGGCACGACAGTGAGAACTCTCGTCAGTCTGCGCGGGAGAAGCAGGGTAAGGGTCCCACATGGCCGAGCTCGGTGTGCAAGGCAGCATCCGACACACACACCCGTAACCTACTCACCTGTTTCTCTTTTTATTGCTAGATTTCTTAAACAATGTTGGCCGCAGCATGTGGACCTTAGTTCTCCAACCAGGACTCAAACCCACACCCTGCCCTGGGAGACAGAGTCTTCAACCCTGGACCCCAGGAACGCTCCCGGGCCGTTCCTTGTGTTAACACCCGTCACTCAAAGCACACGTCTCCCACCGCGGCGGCCTCGATCCACGCAGCCCGCGGGGATGCTACCTTCCTCTGGATCTCTCCGCCTCCATCTGTGCTCAGCCCGCATGGACGCTACCCTTCCTCCGGGGTCTGTCCGCCTCCACCTGAGCTCAGCCTGAGTGGACGCTACCCTTCCTCCGGGGTCTCTCCGCCTCCATCTGCGCTCAGCCCACGTGGACGCTACCCTTCCTCCGGGTCTCTGCGCCTCCACCTGCGCTCAGCCCGCGTGGACGCTACCCTCCTCTGGGGTCTCCGCCTCCACCTGCGCTCTCTGACCGTCTCCTCTCGTCTCCCACAGCGGCGGCTCTCATTTGTCCCATCTCCTCTTCTCCCTCTCGTGCTAACTCCCTTCCGATCTCTCCACCTCCACTGACTCCTCTCTTCATTCACTTACTGCCATTCAGCAAACACTCACTGAACTTTTCCTGTATGTTAGACGGTGTCAGGCCTTTAAGACACAAATGCTTAACACGCGACAGAAATAGTGACGCGTCCCAGAGGAGGCAGACGAAGGACCTTCCTGGGCAAGACTGCGGGAGGGGACCGGGGTGTGGGTGCAGAGCGCAGCGCCTCCCCTTCAGGACGAGGCGCTCTAGACGACAGGAGGGTACCGGGAAAGCGCGAAAAACACCGCTACGGTTGAAGGCAGGAAGAGAAACAGGCTCTCACCAGGAAGCATTCCGGGGGTTATGGAAAGAGATTGCGAGCGTAAGGAAGGGCTCAGTAAAAAGGTGAACTGAAGAGCGAATCCGTGAACGATGGATACGTGGATGATAACGGAGATCCATTGAAACGTTTTAAGTCGGGAAATAAACCTCATCAGGCTTCTATCTAGCTGACTCCGACAGCTAGTTGGGTGCTGTATGGTGACGGAGGGGAAGTTAGATTGAGAGAGGAAATAACTGATGTAAGACGGTACACAGCCAGGTCTCAGTCACCCCCGGGAACAATCCTCAAAGACAGCATCAGGAGGAGTTACTGAGCTCAAAAGCAGAGCAGAGACTGCTTGGGGCTGCTCACGCTAACATCCTCTAAACGATTAGATGGAAATCCAAATGAAGACAGGAAACAGAGAGAACGCCACGGGGACAACGATGCGTGGACTGGAAGACCGATCAGCACTCAAGGATAAGAGGTGGACAGTTCTAACAGGAGTGAAATTTGACCCTGCATGCCCCGTTCCTAACAATAATATAAATCAGATAAAACTGGGATAACATAACTTCTGCTTAGAACAAACTCTTCTTCTTACGGGTACTTGGGCTTCTGTTTGCTCTTACCTGATGTCACAGGTCTGGTAGGGGCTTCTTCGGTCGTAGGTGGTTCTGTCCAAAAACTGTCAACTAAAAAAGTATTCATGACTTTAAACTTCTCTAATGATGATAACTCTATATATTTGTGTATAGCATTTTAGAGTTTTCAAAGAAAAGGCAGACAAGGAAACTATAACCTGAAGAAGTTTCTAATCACAGACACCTGCCATCATATTGAAAATTACATCTATAAAATGTGAAATCCACTTTGAAATGGGGCATAATCATGATGATTAAAGGAAATCAAGCAGCTGTAAAGGGGCTGCCAAGCAGGAGCAGCAAGGCAGACAATAAGAAGCGCATCTGTGATTTCTGTATCCACACTGGGCAACCAGAGGATAGAAGGGCTATTGAGGTCAACATGCTCATCCAGCAGCTTCTAGAATACTGGCTCAGACCCCTGGACTTGCCTTGTCTGAGACTGCAGACTCTGCCAGGGGATGGGCTACCTCCAATGACATGGAGTACAAAGACCCAGCCCTTTGACTCAATTTGGGAGCACTCAGAAGGGCCACGCCAGGTGCAGAATTTCTAACAGAATATCCTGAGGGCTCGGTTTTAGCCTTTCCCTGTTCCCTATCCTTTCATCCTTGTTTCTTTACAGACGCATCTCCCGACTACACTCTCAACAAACCTTCTGGATGCAATTTTCTATTTCAGAATCTGGCTCCAGGGAACCCAATCAAAGACAACGTGTGGTTATTACCTCATATTTAAAAAATGAAGGGATGAATGAATCAGCAAGCGAATTTTGTGCAAGATCCTTGGAACCAAGATCAACTTGGGATTTTCCAGAAACTCCTAGACACTTCTGCCCTACATTTATCTGATTTGCTCATTTATTCAGTTATAAATTATTTCATCCATCCATCCATCCATTTATTCTTCCATCCATTCACCCATTCCTCCATTCAACAAGTATTCATTGCACAGTTAAAATATGCCACGAATTGTGTTAAGTGTTGGGGATGTAATGGTGCACAATACAGATACGGTCCCTGCCTTTAGATGATGACAGACCAAGAGTCTAAGGTGCTCTGCACACTGATTTCATTAAAGGTGAAGATGTGTGAAGGATTCTAGGGACAAAGTTTCTGAAGCCAGGAGTAAGGCTGACGGGCAGGGAACCCAGGAGGGTGAAAAGGGTGTCAGAATAAATGGTGGGAGCTGGTGAAGTTCACCGTGGCCTGACTAAGACTTACGTGTGGTCCCAACAGCAGTCACAACCTCACTCTCACTCCCGTCGTCCAGTACAGCCAGCAGGGAGACTTCATACTCAGTGCCAGGCTCCAGGCCTTCGATAACATATGAGTCTTGGTCTTCTTGAAGGACAACCTGAAAGGTATTTGGTCCTTAGCAACCAGGTTTACTTGAATAACAGAAGAGAAAGTTAAGAAAAAATAATAAAAAGCAAAGATGCTATCCCAAGTGTAAGCAAAAAATAACTAAGCATAAGGAACTCCAGGGCCACTGAGTTCAATTTTAAAGTCAAACCAGAGCCTTTTTTCCTTTCAATTCTTTCAGCAAAGGAATGATTAATATTGCAAAAGCAGCATTTCAGAAGTTTTATTAAGTGTCATTTATGAAAATCAAAGATACTGGAAATATGTAACACTTATAACTAAAGCCCTAAAAAAAATGCGTTTTGATCTTAGAAAAATCATATGATTTGACATTTATAAAACTCCAGGTCATGCAAAGTATTGAGTCCTTCTGGGATTCTCAATGTATTTTAATACAAAAACCAACTCAAATGCCAGCACTGGGCATTCGCTTCCTAATAAAATTGTTGTTGTTGCTATTTAGTCGGTAAGTTGTGTCCGACTCTTTGTGACCCTGTGGACTGTAGCCACCAGGCTCCTCGGTCCATGGGATTTTCCAGAAAAGAATGCTGGAGTGGGTTGCCATTTCCTTCTCTGGGGGATATTTCTGACCCAGGGATCGACCCCGCGTTTCCCGCACTGCAGGCGGATTCTTTACCGCTGAGCTACCAGGGAAGCCAGATAAGACGCTCTGGAGTACTTTTCGACCTCAGACCACTCACTTCTTCGGTGCTGCCCCCGTAGACTGGGATCCACATCAGCTTGTGCTGCCCCTCGTCCGCCGACAGCGGGTGCCAGCTCACTCGAAAGCTGTCTGGCGTCACCTCGTCAATTTCCAAGTACTGCTGGGCTGGAACTTCCTCTGTAAGCCAAGCGGGGAGATTCTGTTAGGGAACAGAGACGGCAAGAGACCCGTAACTCAAGCAGCCCACCAGGGGCCCCAGGTAGAGAAGGCTCTGGCGAATCCCTTGTTTCAGGAAAGCACGTGGAAGCGGGGAAAGCAAGCGCCAATCAGTCCAGTGTGGGCTCGCGTTCCTGTGTCCAGCGTTTACCCACAGTGTAAGTTAGGGAGACCGGAGACACAGCAGACTTTTACAGTTTTTTAGTACTTTCCAGAACTCTTGGAGTCTCTATTTGGCTCTTTTCATTAATTATAAAAAAATCAGAGTGCCACATTTGTTATTTTACAAAGTTACACTTTTCCAAGTATTTTGAAGAAATTAATAAAATGATGCCTTAGAAGCCTGAGAAATGTCACTTCTAGCTTTATCACCTCTCATGCCTGAATCACTCTTTAGTAATAAGTTAAATCCAGAGAAGAACATTCATCCTTCTAATTTTGTACATATGGCTGCCATCAAATTGAAATATCATTTATCAGACATCCACTATTACACTGTTTACACGCTTCTGGGATACGCAACAAAGACCATAACATCTAATTACACCCAAAGTGAATTGTAACTCATTGATTTTTATTATTTGAAATCAGAGGTTTTAAAACTCTTTGACAGGATATCATGAGAATTCCAACTAGAGTTAGCCTTTGGGAGATTTTTCAAAATCACTGAACTCTTCTCTGTGAACATTATTTCACAATCCCCTTTATTTCTTATCTCTTTCCAAATTACCTTCTCTTCTTAGTACAGCACTAAATTTGTTTCCAAGTGCAATTAATAAAGCCTGGAAAGCAAACAACAGAATTTTTCCACCAAGAGGCAAAAAAAAAAAAGTTACATTTATTGAATGACTACAGGGTATATACAGAAAAGAAAAATAGTGCATTCGTGCTTTATTTTTTATTTTAGTATTTAAAATATGCCATATTTTTGTATGACTATTGCCAAGCAGCATGAAAATACCTAATTGGCTACAGACTGATGCATTAGGTTAAATGGCATGTACCTGTCATTTTTGTAGGCCAAACAAAACCTGTTGAAGAGCTGTAATTTTGGAAGTTCAATTAATATACACACATATCAGTGGAAGAAATGTGAAAATTTTATGTCACTAGAACAAAAGAAACAGCGTGAGATTAGGAAGAAAACGGTGCAGACTTTTATTTAGCAAAGACCTTTGAACTCAGACGTCTGTCGCTCTTTGCCTTGAGAGAAAATACTTAACCAGTAGGCATTCTACTCGGCTAATACCACCCATTGGGTAATAATAGTATAAAATAAATAAAAATTAAAATGCAGTCTCTTGGGGGGACTTCCCTCACGGCCACGCAGTGAGACTCTGCGCTCTGCATACAGGGGGCCAGAGTTCCATTCCCGGTCAGGGAACTAGACCCCACAGGAAGCAACTGAGGCTGCGTGTGCTGCAACTGAAGACCCCCATGCAGCAACCAAGATCTGATGCAGCCAATGCATAAATATCTAAAACACAATCTCCTCAAAATCACCCTTGAAGAAGCTCTCCAGCTTCTGGTTTCCACACAGCTACTCCTGGAAACTTTTCGAACCATAGTAAGACTGACCTGTGGTAAAAACTCCAGTCAGAGGTTCGGACTGGCCCTCGTCATAGATGGAGAGAATGGTAACAGTGTATTCGGTGAGGGGCGTCAAGCCCTTCAGAGGGAACGTAGTAACAGGGTCGACTTCAACCTGCAAGAGAGAGGTCATAACAGCCTGTCAGATGCGGTCCAGGCTGCTGGCCACCCGGCTGACGGCACGAGTAGTCTAAGTGCTACAAAGGAGATGCTGAATCATAAACCACAATGGAAAAAGATACAAAGAAGAAGCCATCCATCTACGTGTGTAACCGAATCAACTTGCTGTGCAGCCACAACACTGTAAGTCAACTCTACTTCCATTAAAAAAAGAGATAGTGAATTTATATATTCACATTTCTGATCTCATATCCTTAAATAAAATCAGTTCAGTTCAGTTGCTCAGTTGTGTCTGACTCTTTGAGACCCATAGACTGCAGCACACCAGGCCTCCCTGTCCATCACCAACTCCTGGAGTTTACTCAAACCCATGTCTATTGCGTCGGTGATGCCATCCAGCCATCTCATCTTCTGGCGTCCCCTTCTCCCACCTTCAATCTTTCCCAGCATCAGGGTCTTTTCAAATGAGTCAGCTCTTCGCATTAGGTGGACAAAGTATTGGAGTTTCAGCTTCAGCATCAGTCCGTCCAGTGAATATTCAGGACTGATTTCTTTTAGAATGGACTGCGTGGATCTCCTTGCAGTCCAAGGGACTCTCAAGAGTCTTCTCCAGCACCACAGTTCAAAAGCATCAGTTCTTCAGTTCTCAGCTTTCTTTGTGGTCCAACTCTCACATCCATACATGACCACTGGAAAACCATAGCTTTAACTGGATGGATCTTGTTGGAGAAGTAATGTCTCTGCTTTTTAATATGCTGTCTACATTGGTCATAGCTTTTCTTTCAAGAAGCAAGTGCCTTTTAATTCATAGCTGTGGTCACCATCTGCAGTGATTTTGGAGCCCAAAAATATAAAGTCTGTCACTGTTTCCGTTGCTTCCCCATCTATTTCCCATGAAGTGATGGCACCGGATGCCACAATCTTAGGTTTTTGAATGTTGAGTTTTTCACTCTCCTCTTTCACTTTCATCAAGAGGCTCTTTAGTTCTTCTTCACTTTCTGCCATAAGGGTAGTGTCAACTGCATATCTGAGGTTATTGATATTTCTCCCGGCAATCTTGATTCCAGCTTGTGCTTCATACAGCCCAGCATTTCTCATGATGTACTCTGCATAGAAGTTAAATAAGCAGGGTGACAATATACAGCCTTGACATACTCCTTTCCCAATTTAGAACCAGTCTGTTGTTCCATGTCCAGTTCTAATTGCTGCTTCTTGACCTGCATACAGGTTTCTCAGGAGGCAGGTAAGGTGGTCTGATATTCTCATCTCTTGAAGAATTTTCCACAATTTGTTGTGATCCACACAGTCAAAGGCTTTGGTGTAATCAATAAAGCAGAAGTTGATGTTTTTCTGGAACTCTCTTGCTTTTTCAATGATTCAACGGATGTTGGCAGTTTGATCTCTGGTTCCTCTGCCTTTTCTAAATCCAGCTTGAACATCTGGAAGTTCACGGTTCATGTACTGTTGAAGCCTGGGCTTGGAGAATTTTGAGCATTACTTTGCCAGTGTGTGAGATGAGTGCAATTGTGCAGTAGTCTGAACATTCTTTGGCATTGCCTTTCTTTGGAATTGGAATGAAAACTGACCTTTTCCAGTTAAGTAAAATACCTATCAGTTAATTTTTAAGATGTTGTTGCAACCAATATTATTTCCATTCATTACAGCTATAGTAAGTGAAGTACACACGGTTTTGCAATGCTAATGCAAAGTGCACAATGATTACAGCCAGCTTTGCGAGGAGGAGCCAGTCATGTACGATAGCCTCTACAGGAGTTATACAGATGAACAAGCATGCAGGTGGAGGTGAGCACAGCTGCTGTGTTATTTCAATTGTTCAATGAGCCCACATTTTTTAATTGGCAAGTTTCACATAAGAGAAATCCCTGATCAGCCACAACAACCTTCTATCCAAGTTTTCCCACCTCAGGACCTGTGCAGATGCAGTTCATTCTGTCTGGGACCCTATTTCCTGGGCTGTTTTCAAAATAAGCCCTTCGCCACCAACATTAGGGTTGTGCTTATATTTCATCTCCTGGTAGGGAGGCGTTCATCTCTCCAGCGGTCTCAGTAGGATGATTCTTTAACACTATCCTTTTTATATATCTTTTCCTTTCTTGTTTTTGACCACACTCTGTGGCTTGCAGGATCTTCACTCCCCATCAGGCATGGACCCTGCAGTTCAGCACAGAGTCCTAACCGCTGGCCTCCCTAACAGGGACCGTGCTTGTTTCCTCCCTGGCACCAATCCCAGCGTGGAATCATTTTATTTCCTAAGTACAAGATACTATTTCCAACATAGAGTGTAAGCCTCTTGAGGGCAGGATCTTGTTTAGCTTTTTTAATATTGTATATTGAATTATATATATATATATATAATTATATATAAATATATTGAGTGAATAGAATAAGCAAATGGAAATTGAGACATAGGCACAAAAAATCCTTTTTATAAGAGATTACGCGAAGGGCTCATCTGAACAAACAGTTAACACAGAGACTGTAGGCATCTCAAAGGAACTGACTGCAGATCATAAAGAAAGATTGCCAGCCCCGGGGAAACGAGCTTCCCTCTTCATGATTTTGGAACTCTGCGCCACGCTGCTAAAGAGGAACAGCCAAGCCCAACCTTCTCAGCCACCCCAGACATGGGAGTGAAGTCATCTTGGAAGTCCCAGCCCAGCCGGGCTCCCAGATGAACGCAGGAGTTACCTTAGCTGACACCACAAGGAGCAGAGACCAGCGGACCTGCTGAGCCTGCCCAAGTTACACAATCGTGAGCTGTCATTTTCAGCCAGGGCACTGGCTACAGAGCCAGAGTTAACTGAAAACAAGTATTGTCTCTTCTGAATCTAGGCCTGATAATACTGTGGGTGATTCTTAGCATTTAGCGTTTCCTCTGGTCCGCACGCTGTACGTGCCCCGGTTGTACTTCCTCCTCACCACAGCCTTATAAGGTAGCTAATCTCACTCCTAATCGGAAGATGGGGAAAATGAGACTCCAAAAAGTTAAGGAACTTGCCCGAGGGAAAGTCAGCCAGTTTCTATGACTTAAAACATAAGCGCTTCACACTCCAAATTCTCTGGTTGTAAATACCAGTTACAGTTGGGCTCCATTTTTTAAACTCACAGGAAAGACAGATCCATACTTAAAATATGAGTTCAATTTGTTCTTCTAAACTATACTCACCTATTGCTTTCTGCTGTTTTAACCATACTGGCTAAGGTTTACTGGGCACTCACACTATGTCGGGGGCCTCACGTTCATTGCTTTACTTTGCCTCCTCCTCCCTCTCACTAGGCGTATAATGACTGTTTTACAAACAAGGAACCTGAGACCCAAAGACTTCATTAACCTTCCTGGAGTCATAAAACTATTAACTGGAATGGATACTTAGGTCTTGATATACTTCTATATAAGTACATATATATGTAAAAGTGTATGTATTTCAGCATTATATATTGAATATATATATATATATATACATTTACCTATTTTTTTCAACAGATACATCTATTGAAAAGATCTGGTTTTACTTATTAAAAGCTTTTTATTTGATGCTGAACAGACTGTTTCATGCCTTGATTGTTGATCATTTTATTTCATCAAGTGAGAACTTTGAGGTGTCAGTCATTTCCACTTGTTCTCATAATATGCTTCAGACTAAGTTCTGGAACTGCTTTTATTTGGAGCACTTTTAAGATGTAGGCGAAGAATTTGGGAAAATGGTAACAAATAACTATGATCTCATTGTTACACAACTATTTCTGAGAATAATTTTTCAGTCTAACTAAAAACTTCAGCCTTTTCCAGGAGGGATGAAGAGAGTCCTTGATGAGGACCCAGGGACTGGGCTCTGCTCTGGGCTCTGCTGCTGAGTCACTGTGTCGGAAACGGGGCCTGTCTCCAAGAGTCCAGGGCCTGCGGCCTCTCATTAGAAAACCGAAAGGGCACCATCATGCTTGCCCGCTTCCCCAAAGCTGTTCGCAGGGCGTGCTATCTGAGACAGCTTCTTCTTCAGTTTGACAGGTCAGGCTTGGGCAACACTTTTTCTATAAAAATTGCACAAAGTGCTCTCTGTAAAAATCTCAGAGCCTGACTCAGGATAAGCACTCAACGTGTATTAGCTGCCATCATCACCACACCATCACCATTATCATCACCATCGCCGTCAACGTTTGTTTAAATGCTCTGTTCTATTTTTCTTCTTTGGACTCCAGAAAGTTAGGGAGAGAGGTAATGCAGAAAAGACAGAGAGAAGGAAAAGTAAGCGAAGGAGGGGAGGTGGAAGAGGAAGTGAAGCAGGAAAATATGGACTGAGTTGAAAACAAAGCTGCTACAATCAATCACACATCATGTAGCAGGCAGGCTTTAGTTGGGACGTTTTAAAGTTCATCCCAAGATATTCTGGGAATTTCCTAACAATCCAATTGCAGCATTATCTTTAAATAAAAGTTTAAATGAATAGCAGTAAAGCAAAATATGGTGGGGATATTCACCCTTAAAATCATATATTCCAAAACTAGGTAAAGTAGTATTTGACTCATATAAGACAGTTGTCCAGCAACCTTCAGTCTCAGTTGCTTAAATAGAAACTACGAATTAAGAACACAAACACCAAAAAAAAACCCAAAAAACCTATCAGTCAACATAGAAATGTTACAAAAGCCACACATTACTTATTCACTTCATTCAGAAAAGATGTTCTCAGATTTTTATGCATGGTCTATTTACTCATATTCTAAATTCAGTTCTATCAAACATAGTTTTCTAATTTCCCAGCACAATACAAATTAGAAATAGCAAGCACCAGAGGCAGTCCCCAAGGAAAAACACTGCAAAAAAAAAAACACATGTATTTCTCAATGAACACAACTGTAATTTTTTAATGGAAAAATGTATGTTGACTAGAACTTTTATGGCCATTTCACAAATACTGAGCCATCATGTCATACACCTGAGGCTAATATAACATTACCTGTCAATTACACTCAACAAAAATGTATAATTATATAGTTCATATATCCACACATATGACAGTTCATTTTTGGTTCATGAAAAATTATTTCCAAATAAGAATGCTTTGAAGTGAACAAATATTAATGAATATGGTTATGTTATTTTGGTTGTTTGATGAGTCACCATTTTAAAATTTCACATAAAAAGAAATCCCTGGTCACATAGTCAAGGGGAACAAGATCTGGCAGGCCCTGCAGATTTCTGTGCAGCAACACCCTACAGGAGCTAACAGTGGCTGCCTCTTGATGCTGCTGCTGCTGCTGCTAAGTCGCTTCAGTCGTGTCCGACTCTGTGCGACCCCACAGACGGCAGCCCACCTGTCTTCCCCTGTCCCTGGGATTCTCCAGGCAAGAACACTGGAGTGGGTTGCCATTTCCTTCTCCAGTGCATGAAACTGAAGAGGGAAAGTGAAATCGCTCAGTCGTGTCTGACTCTTCGTGACCCTGTGGACTGCAGCCCACCAGGCTCCTCTGCCCATGGGGTTTTGGTGAATATGTACACACTCCCCAGCAACGCGGTGCCCACCAGGCACCCTGTTACTGTCACCCACGGTCTGTTGTCACTGGTCATCAGTCTCTCGGTGAGAACTTCTGCCACGTGCAGGGCCCCCAAACGGGAACATGATACACAACCTAAGGGAGCCTCGTGTTTCAGGAAAAACAGGCGAGACTATTTCTTTGCAGACGCAGCAATTTCTGCACTCATTCACATGATCCACGTAAGCTTCCTGCACAGCTGAGTTTGCAGCCCTTGGGAAAGCAGTTTACCTGTCACTGATAACAAAGAGACACTGATAGCTCGCCGCTTTTCATTTCTTTCTTTTTACTACTCCAGGTTCTCATCTTCAAAAGCAAAGCATTTTAATAAGTGCATAATAATATAGTGCACATAATAAGTGCACATAAATAAGTGCAGCTTCACCAGCATTATTTGCCCTCAGGATTTATGAGGATTTAATAAAAGATATTGAACAGTATTTCTGTACTGTTAGCAAATGTGCAGTTTTTGTCCATTCATTACTCCATATGCTGTAGGAGGGCACATTCAGCAAAATATTGCTTGGATTTCATTGTAGGAAAAAGCTTGTCTCTGTATATGAAAATACATGCTTTACTTGGTCAAGAAATAGAAATGATGTAAGCCAACATATTTCCCTTGTTGTCTTAGCTTCTTGGACCAAGATAAGGGAAAAACATAAAGATAACTGCTATCTAGCCTGCTAAAGTGTATTTCCAAGGAAAGGCTTTCTGAAGAGGATTAGTCACTGAGTGCAAAGGACTGTATCTTCATGGGTTTCAATAAATTCTATTAGCTGAAAGTTTCTTCCTACACAAAACTTGAATGATTCGGTTTTCAGCGTAAGCTAACTGAACTAGGGTCTTTCAAACACTGGCCCTTCAGTTTCCTGCTTCTGTGAAGGCACACACTTCCTCACCCGCACTCCCTGGGGCCGACTGTATTTCCTGAAGATGGCCGCATCAACATCCGTCTCCCAGGCCACGTGCCCTCGGGGGGCTCTGTGCTCCCGCCCACCTTGAACCATGCAGGGACGTGGATCCTCCTCCTAGCGGAGGTGAGGTGTTATTTCTATGACTTCTGTTGCCAACTCACAAAGGTGACACAGCTGGCATCCAGCACTCTCTCTGTGTCTCTGGAGACATGTCTGGGGACTCCTGAGCCAGCATTTAAAAAGTCCGGCTCCCCTAAAGCTCCCTTGCTGAACGGATCGTGTAAACAATCAACTTTGAAATGTAGAGCCGTTCCAGCTCCCAGATGGTCCAGTCTTCCCGGACCAGGCACCAGACAGATATGGAAGCCGCTGTGACGCCACCGGTTCCAGCCATTGTTTGGCTACTATCTGAAGCCAAATGCACTTCCTGACCCACCAAGATGGCAAGAGAAAATGAATAACTAGCAACTGTTTCAAGCCACTGTGTTTTGGGATGATCGATTTCATAGCCCTAAGAAACTAAAACCCAACCACTGGAAAAACACACTTCACATTCCACAGTCTTACCTCATTGATTTCAGTCCCATCAGCGTTGTTATATATAATTCGATAACCATTGATCTTTGTTGAAGTGGCATCCCAGGCTAACCGAGCACTGTTAGAGCCAATATTGGAGATTCTCAGGTTTCTGGGTGGGCTTAAGGGTACTTTGCAGTAAATGGAATAAAAAAGAAATGAAATTTTAAATAACATATATGTAAAAAGGACCCGCAAAACACAGCATCTTTGACTCCTAAACTACTGACATATGAAAATTTTCACTCAGATAATAACTTGTAACAGAGAACATTAACAAATTAACAGAGAAAAAAAGTTTTCCTCATGGAGAATGACAAGTAGCCATGAATTGCAGACACTTAGAAGCAAACCCAGTGTAGGTGAGTTTTCTGTGTCTTTCTTCTCCAGTCAAAGCTATCATTTCCTGCTGATATAAATGAACAACCCAATGAATCAAAAACCAGGAAACTTGAAATTAAATTTTAGCTATTGTACTCAACAATCATCTGGTCCTGGCGAAGTCACTCTATTCCTCTGATCCACAATTTTCCATGTGGCAACGGTTTCTTATCTGTCCTCTCCACTTGGGTGTCTATTAAGCATTTCCAACTCAACATGTCCAAATCTGAGTCACTGATTCCTGTCACCTCTCCCAATCTTCTCTCTCAACCTGTCCTTCTGAGGGAATGGAAACTCCATTTTTCCCATTGCTCAGGTCAAAAACCCTGGAGTCATCTGAGATTCAGTTTTCTGAACGTATCTCCCCTTCTCAGTGAAGCCTTCCGTGATCACCTTACATAAAACAACCCTTCCGCCTCAGTTCTACCTATGTCTCTTCCCTGATTCATTCTTTACTGCACATTTATTGGTCTGTTCTCTCTCTTTTCCAATATACTGTCATCTCAAAGGATTACAGAATCTGATTTAACTTTGTTCCCATCTTTATCTCCAATAGAGTAAAGTTTTCAGTAAATATCTCTTGAATCAAGGAGTAGGACTCTTGCCCCGGATAAAACCCACTGGCTTTGTGAGACTAGATAAAAGTAAACACTTCACTGTGGCTTTAACAGTATAAAGAGGTGTTGATACTTCCGCACATCCTCACTACCAATTCCACGGCTTTTTGTACTTCTTTGAGGATCCCTTTCTGAGTCAACAAGTTAGAATTTGTCAATAATCTTTGAGAGTTTTGTGAGCTTTTACAGGTTTATAGTAAACAGAGGTGTTGAGATTGACTGCATACTTTCTAAGGGTGTGAGATGTAACACATCACCACATTAAATCCTAACATTAGACAGCAAGGATAACGTTATAATTAGCCCCATTACATGGATCATGAATCTGAGGTTACTCGGCCAAGATCACAGTTAGTAGAAGCAGGAGAGCAGTTGGAATCCATAACCCAGGCAATCGATCAATAGATTTGAGAGCCTAGCCTAGGCGAGAACCCGTGACAATGGTCAGCTGTCCCGCAGAGCACAATGGTTCCTCACCCTAAAGGCCAACGCTGTCATTAATCCAAGGCAGACTGGTTGCATGGCAATTAGGAGCCCAGAGACCTGGTGACTCTCACTACCTAAGCAGCCAGAAAGGACGTGTAGGAGACAAAAGCAAGTAAGAATCTACGTGCGTGCACACTTGGCTCTAAACTATCTAGGGTTCAGTTAGACTCGGCAGTGCAGTGCAGCAATGCGCAGATGCATCAGTCTCAGGCAGCCAGGACAGTGTTTTTTAGGCCTTTTTTAAAATCAACTATTAATGGAAAAGAGTCATGGACACTTTTTAAAAGCACAAGGTATCTGCGTTTTGAAAATCTGCTTCAGGCACTTGGCCCTTTCAGTAGCCTTAAATGAAAGCTTAAACGAAAGGTTCACTAACTGAAAGAAAGCTAAGGAGGATTTTTCCTTTTACAAAAAAATGCAAAAAGCAAAAACAACATTCAGCCTTTGCTTTGTAGCAAGTCATCATCGAGCCAGTGTGCACCACAGGCCCCCAGGTAGCAAGAGGGGCCCTGCCAAGCTCCTTCCTGGGACTATGCTCAGCGTCTCAGCATCAGGCAACCGTAGCTTTGAACTGTGTTTCTGAGCATCTGTGCTTTATCTTGATTTGCTGTGCGTCCATTAGCAAGATGTATCCTAAATCTATTTCTTTGCTTTCTGTTATTCCAGCTTACAAAAGGTTTCATAGGAACACTCTACTTTTCAATAGTGAGGGAAAACTGTAGAAAGAAATAAGTATTCTGAGTGAAGTTTTCCTTCCAAATCAACAGAGTCCTCAAAAGGACTTAAGTCAAGAGATGTATTAAGGCTGCCCTGATAGCTCAGTGGGTAAAGAATCCACCTGCAGTGCAGGAGACTCCGGTTTGATTCCTGGGTCGGGAAGATCCGCTAGAGAAGGGATAGGCTACTCACTCCTGCATTCTTGGGCTTCCCTTGTGGCTCAGCTGGTAAAGAATCCGCCTGCAATGTGGTAGGTAGACCCAGGTTCTATCCCTGAGTTGTGAAGACCCCCTGGAGAAGGGAAAGGCTGCCCACTCCAGTATTCTGGCCTGGAGAATTCCATGCACTATAAAGTCCATGGGGTCGCAAAGAGTCAGACACGACTGAGCGACTTTCACAAGTGATATATGAGACGCTTTCTGACTTATTTTTCCTCTTTCTGTCTTGGGCTTTGCCAGTTTTGTTGTTTGTTGTTTTAATTACATTGGTCTTTCTCTGAAGAGGAAGAGAACACAGCCTTGGCTAATAAAAAAACGGTTGTAGGAGAAAACTCCCTTATCATCACATCTCTTTGTATGCTTCTCAAGTAGAATCTTCAAGACGGAAGCACTTGCAGACTCCATGCTGTTCACTTCCTCCCAGGTTCAGAGTGACGTGAGACACCCCATCTCCCTGCCCTGTCTTCTTCAAGACACCACAAAGAGACCCCTATTTTTAATGGTAGGCGACAAAGCATTGTGAGCTTGCCAGGGCAGCATTTTCTCTATCATATTTTCAAATAGATAAATATTTACAATTGCTAAAAAATATTATTACTATATTACCAAAATCAGGCTTGCCAGTATAACTTTTGGGGCTTCCCTGGGGGCTCAGATGTTAAATACACCTGCAATGTAGGAGACCCAGGTTCAATCCCTGGGTTGGGAAGATTCCCCCGGAGAAGGAAATGGCAACCCACTCCAGTATTCTTGCCTAGAGAATCCCATGGACAGAGGAGCCTGGCGGGCTACAGTCCATGGCATTGCAAAGAGTCACACATGACTGAGTGACTAATACTTTCACACTTTTATATACAATTTTTACCCAATTAAAAAACTAATTATAATGATAATAGTCTGAGATACAAAAGACATCAAAAATTTTTAGAAAAAAATAATAATTTTAATATGGGAGAAAGAACTATTGAGTAACTCTGCGCTAATTACTTTCAGCTGTATCACTGTACTTAATCTTCTATCAACCACATGCCGTGAGATTACTGTTGCTCCCCTTACAGGCTCAGAAATGCTCCATCACTTGCCCACTGTCACCCACCCACAATGTGACTTTCGCTGGGATTCGCATGTTGAAAGCTCTGATCCCAAAGCCCACATTTCCCCCCACATTCGGCTCCAGCTCTGGGGTGTGCTCCAGCTCTGCGGCTGAGAGCGGGGCTCCCACCGCGGGGCGTCCCCTTCTCTGCAGCCGCCTGTGCCCCGCCTCCGCCAGGCCAGCAGCCCAGTGACTCCAGGAGGAGCTCAGACCCTCCCGTGGACCGTGCGCGCGGGAGTCCAGCTTCTCTCCTTCTGGGAACCGAACGCCTGCGGGCCTGACGTGGAGCTGAGACGGCATCCAGCCCGCCTGCAAGGACAGGTGAGCCCGGCGGGGCGGCCGCACGGAGACCTCAACGGTCAACGGCCTGCGGGCTCGGCCGGTCAGAACCCCGCCCGCCCGCGGCGAGCGCCAGGGAGCTGTGCGACTCTCCCGCTGCTATCACAATGCGGTAATATCCGAAATAAAGCACACAGTAAGTGTAATACACTTCAGCCGTCCTGAAACCACCCCCTTTTCCTGATCCACGGAAAAACTGTCTTCCATGAAACTGATCCCTGGTGCCAAAAAGGTCGGGGACCACTGATCTGGAGGAGGCCCAAGTTCAATTCTAGAATCCGTGTGACTGAGTAATGACAAAACGGGAAGCAAGGCCCCTTCCTTCCCCTAGGTAACTAGACGCGTTGTTACAGACAGTTGGCTCCCAGAGCGTCAGCCTAGCCCGCATGTCTAGCTCAGGGCCCCCACGCTGGCTCCGGCTCTTATCACAGCATTTCACCCGGATGGCAGGGCCACTCACGTGTCGATTCCTGGCCCGTAACGGGGTCACTGGCTTCTTCTCCAAACATAGCGTACACCGTGACTGTGTATTCCGTATTGGGCAACAACCCGCTCAGCTCAATATCTGTGTGGGTCTCTCCAATTTTCACCTGTAAAGAACACACATTATCAGATCGTTTGCCAACGTGCCTTTTTCACACTGATCAGAGTACAACTGAATACAGGTGCGACCTCAGGGACCAAGACTTCATCTCCTCACAACCCCTTCACCAAACAGGTTTCCAGTCATCCTTTTTTTCATGGCCTCGTGCTATTTTGTATTAGAAACAGATGCTGTGAAGCCATATGAAGCTGCATGTACTGTGCGTGCTCTTGTCGGATAACTCCTTACATCTGGACAAGTGGCAGCTGCAGCCAGAATAAGTGTCAGATATTTGGTCCCCAGACGAGCGTGGGTGGAGACGAGTCAGAAACGTCCTCTAGGAAGAGGGTAAGGTCTGGGCCGCTCTGTGGGGAGCTGGACGCCAAGTGGGCATCCTTCACCGCTGGCTGCATTCTCGCCAGTCCTGACTGGAGGCCCAATTTTTGCTTCAAGTCCCATTAAACTGGACCAGTACTGAGGTCCCCATTCAGAGGGCCTGTCCACCTGGACTGCAAGCCCCTCCCAGGAGTCCAAAGAGATCAACCCACTGGATGCCCAAATCAGCAATTCGCTTTTTGATTTGGGGGATGATATTTCTAACCCTGCTGCTGCTGCTGCTGCTGCTACGTCGCTTCAGCCGTGTCCGACTCTGTGTGACTCCACAGATGTCTAACTCTGGGGGTCAGTCAAATAAGCCAACATTCTCAGTTGTGTGACAACTGTGTGACAAGGATGGTTTTATTTCCGCTTTGGAAAGAAGAAAAATAACTCCACAGACTGTCCCCTCTCACACAATTGCCAGTGGTAGGGTCAAATTAAAAACTTTAATTAAAAAATATCTCAGTGTATATAACATAAAGGTGGAGAAAATAACATAATAAACCCTGATGTATCCATCATTCAAATTTAATAAATATCAACATTTTGTCATATTGACTTCAGATCTTATTTTAACAAGAACTACAGTCACATAAAACAAACTCTTTCTCATTCTTTCTGTTCACTACTTCTGCCCTAATGTTGAAGTGCATCTCACTGATACGTTTTTCTTTACTTCTACATAGGTGAATAGTAATAAAAAAAAAAATAGACGTTTCTGTATGTTTAATGATGTGCATAAATGGACCATTCAATATGACATTTTTGGAATTTTTTTCTCTGGCAATATTTGGTTTCAAGATTTATCCATATTGAAACACAGGGACAGAGTTGACATTATTTAATTCCCTTATGAGATTCTTTTCTAAAAATACGCAGTTATTTTCCATGCTGTCAATGAACATGGCAGTTGCTTGCAATATTTTGTTCTGACCAAGTACCTGCATTGAGAAGTCTTGAAGGACGTTACTCTAAAGTATATGCCTTAAAGAGTGTGTATATCTAGCTTGATGAAATATTTAAGATTAGTCTCCAAGGCAGCTGTACCAACTGACATACCAGTTTAGATGAGTGATTCTGTGTCCCCACACGCTCACGTATAGTAGCATTATCAGACTTAAAACTGGCGAGGGCCTCGCTGGTGCTTCAGAGGGAAAGTTAGAGCCCTGATCCAGGAGAACAGCACGTGCCGCAAGGCGACTAAGCTTGCGCGCCGCAACGCCTGAACCGTGCTCGGGACCCCGCGCGCCACGACGACGGCCCGTGGGCTCGGGAGCCGGTGCGCCGCAACGACGGCAGGCTGAACGCCGAGAGCCCTGCTCCACGACAGGAACCTCCACAAGAGGAGCCCGCGCAGCGCCACCGGAGAGCGGCCCCCGCAGCCGTGAAGACCCAACACAAGCGAAAAGAGAAGCTCGGCTAAATCCCCACGGACGGAGGAGCCTGGCGGGTACAGTCACGAGGTCGCCAAGAGCCGGACACGACTGAGCCACTAAGCACGGCAGTAACAGCAGTGTGCTGAATGTGCACTGCTAAGTCCTCTTTTTAACTTTTTTCTTTCCTGGTGAAGTTGTGTGTCTTTTTAGCACCATTTTTGAGTTTCCCTTCCACCAAAAAAATTCAGATCAAAAAATTAAGTGGGCAAAAACTAAGACTCAGAAATGGAAGAATACAGTCACCCATATTCTGTTCTAGATGCTAGAATCACCATGTTCCTGGCCCTAAAGGATTCTGTCACCAGAGGCAGGTTTCAGAGGACGTTAGAGAACCGAGTTCTGCACTCGCTGGCAGACACACGCCACCTGCCTCGTCAGCACTCCAGCTCACGGCCGTCTCCCCTCTCTTCCTTGTATAGCTATACTGTAGTAACTGTTCCCTATAAGTTAAAAATGAGGACTAAAAGCTATCATTCAAAGGTCAAAGAGTCATCATTAAAAATGGAAGAAATGCAAAAAAGCTACATCCGTGAGATATATTTCTCTATTGTTTAGTCGCTAGGTCACGTCCAACTCTGTCGCCGCCCCACGGACTGTAGCCTGCCAGGCTCCTCCGTCCACGGGATTCTTCAGGCAAGAACACCAGCGTGGGTTGTCATGTCCTTCTCTAAGGGATCTTCCCCACCCAGGGAGTGAACCCTCATCTCCTGCACGGGCAGGCGGATTCTTTATCACTGAGTCACTGGGAAACCGATGTTTCTCTATAATATCTCAAATTAGTAAAACAAAGTTTTCAAAGTCAGTGTACATAAAGCTATCACAATCATTTGTGAACTGCATAGAGCAATACAAATTATATAAAATTTATAAGCCTTAATAACTTGCATAGTCTTTGCAAAAAGAAATTTCACTTTTAGAAATTTATCCTAGGGAAATAATCAGATGACCATGCAAAGTTATATGCTAAAAGTAGTCCCAAAAGTATATTTATATAGCAAATTATCTTTTTTTTTTGGCCTGGCTTGTAGGATCTCCCAACCAGGGTTTGAACCTGGACCCTGGAAGTAAAAGCACAAGTCTAACCACTGGACCACCAGGGAATTCTTTTATATAGCAAATTATCTAAATGTCCTAATTAACAGGAGATTAATTAAACATGAACTGGTACAAACCAACAATGGGATAGTAAGAAGTTGTTTCAGTTCAGTTCAGTCCCTCAGTCGTGTCCGACTCTTTGCGACCCCATGAATCACAGCATGCCAGGCCTCCCTGTCCATCACCATCTCCCAGAGTTCACTCAAACTCACGTCCATTGAGTCGGTGATGCCATCCAGCCATCTCATCCTCTGTCGTCCCCTTTTCTTCCTGCCCCTAATCCCTCCCAGCATCGGAGTCTTTGACTATATAAAATACGATTTAATGGTACAGAAACAAGCAAAAGGAAAATTACAAGGAAAACTACAAAACCATTCCCATTGGTTGTGTTAAAAATGCGTTGAAAAAGACTATTAACTAAATGTTAACAATGGTTACCTCTAGGTGGTGGGCTTACAAGTGATTATTTTCTTTGGCTAATGTGACTTTTCTAAATTGTATACATTACATTTTTATATTAAAAAAAAAGAAACAATGCTAAGGAAGCCAAAGATTCTAGGACTCTAGCAGGCAGCAGGCAGTTACCTCTTTTTCATCCCCGGCCAGGCCCTCCGTGAGGGGAGCATAGAGGATCAGGTACCCGGACGCTCCGGGCACGGGGTTCCATCTCGCCCTCAGACTGTTCTCAGTCACGTCGTACAGTTCAAGGTCGGAAGCTATAGGTAAAGAAACTGCAAGAGGAGATTTGTTAACAGTCAGCCGTTTATCAGTGTGTTTTCTTACTTCAAAGTCTCTATAGCTCAGGCTCTAAAAGTGATGGGTTTTTTAATCATATGATATCCCTTACATATAGACTCTAAGGTTCACAGAGTTGGAGAACAAACTTATGGTTACCAGTGGGGAAGGACAGGGGAAGGGCAGTCAGGGAGTGTGGGATGGACATGTACACACAGTTATATTTAAAAAGGATAACCGATGAGGACCTCCTGCACAGCACAGGGAAAGCCGCTCAGTGTTATCCGAGCCTGGACAGGAGGGCAGTCTACGCGAATGGATACATTGTATGCACCGCCAAGCCCCTTTGCTGTCCTCCTGAAACTATCACAACATTATCCTTGAATCTGTTCACATAGCCATATAAGCCCTTTGGGGAAAGGTAAAGACAATGAATGTTTAAAAGCAGAAGTGACATTTTTTAGTTTCTTATGTCTTATTAGAGTGATGGTCACATTTCTCTGGGAGCCAGTCAAGAGCAGGGAGACTCTGCTGACTACCGTTTTACGCCCATTTCCAAGCACAGGGTCTGACCTGCAGCAGCCACCAACACTAGCTGTTGGGTCACTTCCTAAAAGACAGAATAGGTGGCTGGACAGATACACGAATAAATAAACACTCTTCAACACTCACTCAATCAGAGAGAGTGAGGAGACATGATTGTCAGGAACAGCAGGGCTTGAGACAAACAGAAGAATCAAGAAATAAGACTGGCCATAGTGGAGAATTAGGGAGAAAGGGACTAAGGATAAACTGCAAGTTCCCAGCTTAAAAGATGACAGTAATAACTATGAAACATTGTTTACAACTAGACTGCAGGTCCTGCTAGATTTCCCAGCACAATGTCAAACCCGGGACTTTGCTCACAGGTGCAGTTCCCTGCCACGCTCCCACTGGCATGCCTGCTGCACTTCACTGCACAAGTTGGTTTGCATGTTCTTGGTCTGCATTTTCTCCCTTGCTAGACTAAAACCTCCTCAAGGGCAGAAATTGCTGCAAAAGTATTTCTGCAAAGCAAGAGTATTACAATGCTCAGGGCAGCCTGGATGGGAGGGAAGTTTGAGGGGGTGATGGATACATGTGTGGGTTGAGAAGAGCCCCTGGAGAAGGAAATGACAACCCACTCCAGTTCTAGCTTGGGAAACCCCAAGGACAGAGGAGCCGGTGGGCTACAGTTCATGGGGTTGCAAAGAGTTGGGCACAACTTAGCGACTAAAACCACCACCAACCAGGATACATGTGTATGTGTGGTGAGTCCCTGTGCTATCCACCAGAAGCTATCACAACATTGTTAACTGGCTGAACTCCAATACAAAAATTTTAAAAAAGTAGGAGTGTTAAAATCTGTCTTACTAATTGTTTTCAGGAATAAATCCAATAATGTGCTGGACGTGGAACGTGGTTGTCACAGTGCCGGGTACCTTGTTACTGGAGTTGTTTACATTGCTATTGTTCTACCAGAGGCAGACCAGGTCTGCATCCTGACGGGCATGTACTAGGAACTCAGTGTTTGAAATAACTAAATGAGTGTGCGATCAAGTTTCTCAAGGTTATCTTTTCCCAGGATTCTCTGAATGTGTGTGCATGTGTGTATGTGTCTGTGATCATGGTCTTTCCCAGGTAAGAAACGACTGACTAGTATTCATAAATTTGAATTACAGTGATATTCCTAATGAAAACAGATGTAACATATTTCCCCAGTCTTCTGCTGGGCAGGAGAGCTGCAGAGCTTCTTCTCTACTCCTACCGATACACCGAAGCCCGGTGCTTGGTTTATAATAGGCACTCACTAGATATTTGTCTATTACATGAATACATGTATTTTGCACCCTTCATCACTAAGGTTTCTCTCTCCTAAACGTACCGGAGTTCTATAATGTCCCTCCCAACATATGGCACCTGCAAACTGCGAGCACAGCCGGGCCGCCTGAACAATGCTATGCCAATCAGAAGAGGGCAGAATTCAGTACACACGTGTGGTTTCGGTTCCCCGGAGGCCTTCACTAGCCGTGTGAGCATATATGGCAAAGACTGCTATCTGATATTCCGTTAAAGACATCAAGTTTCTCAGCACCGTGGAAGATACGCGTCCATCCACCACCACCTGTTTAAAGAGGAGTTCGAGGAATGAGAAAATGGAATTTCTCAAATGCAAACTGAAAGTCAAAAAACAAAAATACTTCCAGCAAAAACTTTTCATTAAACATGTTCTTATTTGCACCATGTCCTTCTCCACATGGCAGTCAGTTGTCCTTGAATTCTCACATCATGGGACTCACCTTCCATGGAAAATGTCCAAGAGTCCCTCCCTGGGTCACACCTAATGAAAACCGTGTCATTCCTAACCTAACTGCTATCCTAATCACACCCACTTAGTAACAGGTGACATGTGATATTTTCTCTGGAGTCTTGGGAAGCGTATAAGAGGTTTATTAGTCATGAAAAACATAGAGCTATTGGAAGCACTGTGGTTTGTTTTTTTTTTCTTAGTCTGGATGACATAATCTCTAGAATCTAACACTTTAAAGGTCATAAGTCCTGCCATAATGCAGAAGAAAACTGAAACACGCTGAGGCCAATCAGAGGTTAGAACAACAAAAGATGAGAATGTCAGAAAAAGAGACAGGGAGATTTCATCACATCTTGTCATATTTCCTGTGAATTTGTATATCACAGATTAGGAAATGGGAACCATTCAGTCATCTGGCAATAGATGGTCTCTCTTGTGATGGCGACTCGTGAGAAGGGCCCATCACAGACGCTTCATGATGCTTCTCATTTGCACTGATTTCCACAAACATCCAGAAAATCCCAAACCTTGAAGGATTACGTGACCACATTATGTGGAACACACAGACTTCCTTAAGGCAGAAAGTTCAGACCACTCCCAAAGTAGAAAGAAAACATCAATAGCAAAGGGGGCTCTAGCCAGATAATGAACGACTGATTCTCTTTGCCTTCGAACTCTTTCATTTCTTAAAATACAAAAAAAACTAAGTCAGTGTAAGTTGTGTTAGAAATGGATACATGACCAGTTCTGCAGGTTCTTTGATGGAAATAAGAGGAGAAGATGTAAATACCATAAGCTTGAGACAGAAGAAAACCTGGACACATGGAAATGGATTCAGTCCAACAACTGTAAATGTTTGTGACAGAATAATCTGCTTATATATCCACTTCTGCCTTATCTTGACTACTGTACAAAACCTGAGAGCCTCAGAATACATGGCTTGAAAACGCTGTCTCCTTCTTACCTCCTCTGGTTTGCCACCCCTGGTAGGGTAATACACGATTCTGTATTTTTCCACTTTTCCGGGGGCATGAGTCCAGTTAACCATAAAGCTCCTGGCAGTGACTTCAGAAGTCATCAGTTCTGTAGGCGGCCCCATGGTGGCAAGGGCTGAGGCTAAATCAAAAAACACAGAAAATGAACCTTTTTCCCAAAGTTAAATTTTATGAACCTAAGAAACTCCACTAGTAAGAAATGATTGTTTATGCTGCTTCCAAGATTTTCATCTCTAGTAAATTAATTCAGTACTGGGGGCTCAGCTGGTAGAGAGTCTGCCTGCAAAGCCGGGAACCCGGGTTCAGTCCCTGGGTCGGGAAGATCCCCTGCAGAAGGAAACGGCAACCCACTCCAGTATTTTTGCCTGAGAAATCCCATGGATGGCAGAGCCTGGCGGGCTACAGTCCATGGGGTCGCAAAGAGCTGGACACGACTGAGCGACTTCACTTTAGGCTTTGGGCTTTAATTCATTACAGGCATACCTCAGAGATACTGTGGGTTCAGTTCCAGGCCACTGTAAGAAAGCAAGTCACACAATTTTTTTATTTCCCAATACATAAAAAACTTAGGTTTACTCTTCGTATGCATACATGCTAAGTTGCTTCAGTTGTGTCCAACTCTTTGCAATCCGATGACCTGTAGCCCACCAGGCTCCTCTGTCCATGGGATTCTCCAGGCAAGAATACCAGAGTGGGTTGCCACGCCCTCCTCCAGGGATCTTCCCTACCCAGGGATGGAACCCACGACTCTGACCTCTCCTGCACTGGCAGACTGCTTCTCTACCACTAGTGCCCCCTGGGAAGCTAGCATTACGTCTAAAAAACAACACACTTAATTTAAAAATACCGCTTTTGGGAAAATGGCACCAACAGGCTTGCTCAACAGAAGGTTGCCACAAACTTCCAATGTTTTGAAATTTTTTGGATGTATTTTTTAATACATACCTGCAAAGTGCAACAAGGAGAAGCACAATAAAACAAGGCCTGCCTGGACTACATTTCTTCATTGAAACATTTAAGCGCCTATTCGGCATCAATCACTATGCTAGGCTCTAAGTAACTTAAATAAGACATAGTCCTTGACTCTAAGGAACTTTCTTAAAGACACTGCTGTCGAATAGCAAAAAACAAGAACAACAACAAAAAAAACACAACATTGAATTGTGTATCTAAAGATACGCTTCTGATATCTTCAGAAGTCTTCCCTCATTTAGTTCTCAGTAAATGCTATTATTGTTCCCATTTTTCAGGTGAGAAAACCAAGTCAGAATGATGTTAAATAACTTGCCCAAGTCTCACAATTGGTAAGTATCAGAGCTGAGATTTATATGTAACCTTCTTGACACAAGAGCTTGTGTTTTTGAGCAGTAGAGGATTTATTCTCTCTACTGAAGACTTCAACTCAACAAATGGCCAACATTCTAAAGTAAAAAGAGAAGGAAAAGCAACTAACATATTCTGAATGTCCACTATGAGCTACACATTTTGTAAGCACTTTGAGTGTTATATACATGTTATAACAGTGGGTCTGAAAAAGATTTGGGACCCGTAAAGTTCAAAGTCCTGGAAATTTAGGATTTCTTATCTGCTAGGGGCACTTATTTAAAGGGACTTTAGCAGTCATAATAATGGGGAGAAACATAGTTATTAAACAATAACTACGATCAAGTACTTTATTAAGCACGCCTTACAAGCAACCACATGTAGAGATTTTTTGTGGGAAAATTTAGGCTCTAAAACAGTCTCGGGCTTCCTTGGTTGCTCAGTGGTAAAGAATCCTTCTGCCAATGCAGGAGATGCAGGTTTGATCCCTGGGTCAGGAAGATCCGCTGGAGAAGGAAACAGCAACTCATCCCCGTATTCTCGTCTGGGGAATCCCATGGACAGAGGAGCCTCTGGGCTATAGCCCATGGGGTCGCAAAAGAGCTGGACACGACTGAGTGACTGAACAGCAACGACAAAAATGGTGTCGCTAAGTGCCTCAGAGAAGTTTGCCCAGGGAACCACTACTTGGCTGCTCAGCCTAGTCTGAAGAGTCCCGGTCCAGGGCAAGAGGGATGATGAAAGAGAGACAGACGCGCAGGCCGCCTGAGTCGTCCCGCCCCGGACACAGCACAGGCGGGAGCAGGGCCAGACTCTCAGAGAAGGGTCTGGATGTCTCCTGCTCAGATTGCACCCCTGGGAGTCAGATGCAACCTGCAGCCCACGGATATCACAGGGAACAAGGGTCAAGACCTGTGATGGCCGAGCTCCCAGAAGACAGAGCGCACGGCTCCTTCCTACAATCCCCGCCGAGTGCAGCTCACATTTCTGGGAACTGTAAGTCAAGCCTAAGTTCCTGAGAAGGAGATGGTGGATGGGCAAGGGGCCGTGGGACCCACAGAATGGTGCAGTGGTGTTTCCCGAGGTGCCTTTCGCCTCTTGTATCTCAAACACAGAGCTAAGGAATCCAGCCACCTAGAAACACAGACAAATACAGACAAAAACAATCCAACGAAGCCTGCTCTCTCTAGGCAAAAGACCAGGAAAGGAGCAGCCCGCCAAGACAAAAAGCTTTTAGGCAACAACAGCTCTAGTCTAGAAAAACACCATAGGAAAAAAACCCACTGTGGCCCCATCCCACCCGTGCCAACCCAGGTCAAGTGGAAGCAAGACCCCACCCTTCCTGACTGTAACTGGGGCCTACGTGTACTCTGATCCCATCACACAGCCGGGGTGATGGGGGAAAGATCAAAGAGGGAGGAGATAACTGTCGCTTACAGACAGTGACAAACCCCCCATCTCACCCTGCATGTGCTATCCACAGAGACCACTAGAAGAGCTGGACTTCCAACCCCATGCGCTAGCATCCAGGCACCCTCCCCTTTCGCTCCAGGCTGGTGTCAGAAGAGACCTAACAAAGTTATCGGATACATGCATACCAAAACATAAATAGATCTGCACACACTAGCAATAAAAATGTGAACACCACCAACATTAAAAATACAACTAAACTTTCTCAAAATAAAATACTAAAAGTCAGCGGAACAGAATCTGTACAGAAATTATATCCTGAAAACTACAAAATGCTGATGGAACTCAAAGATATCTAAACAAGTGAAAGGATTTGACATGTTTGTGGACTAAACAAATCAACAGATTAAAGAGGTCAGTTCTTCCCAAGTTGGTATTTGATAATTGAGAATTGATTTAATGCACTTTCCATCAAAGTCCCAATAAGATATTTTGTAGAATAAAAATTATTCTAATATTTATATTATTGTATAAATTATACAGTATATTATATAAATATTACTCTAATATTTATATGGTATATAAGGAAGCATAGTAGCAAAAACAATTTTGTAAAAGGATAATCAAATGAGAGAACTCAGTCTATTCAATCTCAAGACTTATTATGTAGCCACAGTAAATCAAGACTGTATGATACTGGAAAAGGGTTAGACACATAAATGGAACCATAAAGAACCCAGATTTAGACACATGCGAATCTGCCCAACCGCTACCTGACAAAGCCACAAGGTAATTCAACAGCAGAAATGCAGCCTTTTTAGCAAGTAGTGTTAGAACCTTAAACTAAACTCCAAATCCTTTACAAAGAATTAACTTTAAATGTGAAATATAAAACTTTCTGAAAAAATAATAAAAAGGAAACTCTTTGGGATTTAAGGTCAGGTAAAGAGTTCTTAGACTTGACACCACAAGCACTCATCCTAAAATGAAAAATTGATAAACTGGACCTCATCAAAATTAAAAGCTTTTGTTCAGCAAATGACCTTGTTAAAAAGATGAAAAGGTAAGCTACAAATTGGCAGAAAATATTAACAAACCACCTGTCTAAGAATGGACTATCAGCTTCCCTGGTGCCTCAGACAGTAAAGAATGTGCCTGCTAGGCAGGAGACCTGGGTTCGATCCATGAGTCAGGAACATCTCCTGGAGAAGGGAATGGCTGCCCCCTCCAGCATTCCTGCCTGGAGAACCCCAGGGACAGGGAGCCTGGAGGGCTACAGGCCACAGGGTCGCAAAGAGTCGGACACGAATGAGCGACTAACACTTATTGTTATCAAACCACATATCTACACATATCTAACAACGGATCATTATCTAGAAAATAAAGAATTCTCAAATCTCAAAAGTTAAAAGCTAACACAAAAAAACACACCCCAAAAATGAGTCCAATTAGAAAGTGGGCAAAAGATATGAACAGACATTTCAGGATATACAGAGGCAAAATAGCACACGAAATATGCGTTAACACACGCACACAGGATCCAGAACAATACTGATGAGCCTATCTGCGGGGATGGAATGGAGACACAGAGGTGGAGAATGGATCTGTGGACACAGTGGGCAAGGGAGAGGCTGGGACGACTGGAGAGAGCAGTGGCCCCAGTACACACTCGGGGTGAGACCAGGTCAGGTGAGGAGCTGCTGCACCGGGAGCCCCGGCACACACCCAGGGTGAGAGCAGGGCAGGTGAGGAGCTGCCGCTGCACCAGGACCCCCAGCACACACCTGGGGTGAGAGCAGGGCAGGTGAGGAGCCGCTGCACCGGGAGCCTATCTGGGCCCCGGGAGGCCTGGAGGGTGGGGAGGCGAGGGAGGTCAGGACGGAGGCGAGAGCACAGTCGAGGCTGACTTGCGCTGCTGTGTGGTAGAAACCAACACAAAGTGGTAAAGAAATTTTAAAAAATGTTTGAATCTTAAAAATAGGGGAAAAAAGCATAGGAAAGATGTTCAACTTCATTAGCCATCGGGAAATGAACATTAAAACCACAATGAGATTGCACTCCATGCCGATCAGAATGGCCAAAATAAAAAACCATAACAGCAACGTTAGTGACGAGCATAGAAACAGGGTCACTTACGCGGTGCTCGAGGGAACGCTGAACGCGGCAGCCACGGTGGAGGACAGTCTGGCAGGCTCTTAGGCTAAACTACACTAAACACATAATGTGATGAAGCAGTCACACTCCTGAGCATCATCCCAGAAAAATGAAAACTTATGTTCATACAAGAACCTACACGTGAATGTTCATAGCTGCTTTTTTTTTTCTGTAACAGCCAAAAATGGAAAGAATTCAGATGTCTTTCGATGTGTGAATGGTTAAGCAAACTGTGGTGCAGCCATAACATGAAACGTGATGCAGCAATAAAACAAGAACTATGGACATGCAGCAACTTAGATGAGCCTCCAGGAAATCATCCTGAGTGAAAAACACCAATTCCAAAAGTTTACATACTATGTAATTCCATTTATTTAACATTTCCAAAATGACAAGCATTTAGAAAGGGAGAACAGACCCATGCTGGCCAGCGGTTAGGAAGAGGCTGGGGCAGGGAGGGAATACAGCTGGAGAAGGACAGTAGAAATGATCCTGCCACAGGAACATTCTGTATCTTGACTCGACCAATGTGAATTTCCTGCCTGTGACATCATACTGCGGCTTTGCAATATGTCACCATTGAGAGAACCAGTAAGATATCACACACTCTTTATACATTTCTTACAACTTCATGTGGATGTTTAATTATCTCAAAGTCCAACATCTAATTAAAAACAAAGAAGCGTGATGGCCTACATGCAGCAGCATGGAAACAACTATCCAGTGGTTTAAAGAACCCGCCCCCCGCCCCCTCACCTCACCCCCATCCCCTAACCCCGCCGCCCCCCGCCCCGTATGTCCCCTGTCTACTCTGACGATCCGGAGCGTGGAAGCACACAGCGCTGCCGGGAAAGCCAGGATGAAGAGCCCACAGGCCATTCTCCGCCCCAGGGAGGCCCCGGCGGGCAGAGGCTCGGGTACCTTTGATCTCGCGGTCCTGCTCCTCCACCCTGAAGCACACGGTCCTCGTGAGGCTCTCCACAACCGTGTGCATCAGGTCAAACTCGGCCACGTTGTACACGTGCGTGCTGTCCGGCTCGGAGGCGATCTCCTGCAGCTCCTTCTCGTCCGCGTTTTTCACCCCTGCGTTGGGGACGACAGGGAGGGTCGGAGGGTCACCGGGAGCCTCCTAGTGACGGTACTCTACGCTGCGACCCGCCAGTCCGCACCCCGACCAACGCGCCTTTTCTCGCAAGAGGCACGTCTCCCGGCAGATTGTTTCTTCGAAGTCCCTTTCAAATGATTAAATGATTAAATCTTTTTTTCTTTATTTGGACACGGACACACCGCTCTACTTATTTAGTCAGTCAGTTATTTTTGGCTGCATTGGGTCTCCGTTGCTGCACGCCTTTCTCTGGCCGTGGAGAGCAGAGCCCACGCTCGAGCTGGTACACGGGCTTCTCTGGTTGTGGACAGAGGAGCCCACTCCCGATCTGGTACACGGGCTTCTCCTGGTAGGGCTCCACTTGGTGCCCAGGCCCTAGGCACATGGGCTCCAGTATTTGCAGCACAGGGCTCAGTGCTCTGGGGCATGCAGAATCTTCCCCGACTGGGGATCAAACCCGTGTCCCCTGCACAGGCAGGTGGATTCTTATCGACTGCACCCCCAAGGAAGTCCCCAGATTACTAAATCTTAACTTTCTTCAGCCCATCTTGGGCTTCCACGGTGGCTCAGACAGTAAAGAATCTGCCTGCAATGCAGGAGACCCGAGTTTTGGAGGATGTATTGATGAAACTGACTTCTGTCTTTCATAAATGTTGCAGAAGCAATAGGAATTAAACCAGTCCTCTACACTATCAGAACCTCAGGCTTAAATTTCTATAAACATTAGTTTACTTAAACCGAGACAGAAAATCCTTGTCCTTCAGGGAATTTTCGGTCTGTCACAGCTGTGGATGCTAACCTTAAAGTGTGCTCCCCATGCCCCAGGCGTGGCGGTGTTTTCCTCATAGTGACACATTTAATCCTCACAGTCAGTCCTGTGAGTTGGGCATCACTGTTTCTCCCATCTTAGAGATAAGTGAGCTGATGAGAGGTTAATTCACTTGCTCGAGGAAACACAGCCAGTAAATACACAGCAAGGCTTCCACTCAGGCAATCTGGATCCAAAGTCATATGCCCTTAATGACCCTATCAAGCTGCACCTCAGAAGACGACATATATCACGGTTGAATCTAGAAAAAGGGGGAGACTTCCCCAGCAGTCCTCCAGCTTTGCAGTGCCAGGGATGTGAGTTTGATCCCTGGACGGGGAAATAAGAGCCCATATTCCACGGGGTTTGCCCAAAATTTAAAATAAGTAAATAAAACAGTCAACTGATAAAAAATAAATTTTAAAAAATTCTTTAAAAAAATGAAAAAGACACAAGGTTGGGTTTCATGAGTGTAAATGTAGATTTCTCTTCTCCAGGAGAAGGAACATTTCTTTAAAAATCCTTGTCACTGCAATTATCTACGGATGTTAAAAAGAGGTAAGAGGGAAGCAAGGAAGAGAGATTACCTGAGGCAACGGTAATTACTTCTTAGATGCCTGGCCATGTGCCATTTAATTTATCTGACAGCTTCAACAGACTGAGTAACAAAGAGTCAATTGTTTCTGAACGATTTGCTTTAGGAGGTTATAAGAAAATGAACACTACTGATTTCCAGGTAATTCCCAGAGAAAAAGAGAGAAAAATTCCAAATCACGACTGGATGAGTTCACTTTAACTCATCCATTCGTTATTAACGAGACCACAGAATGGAGAGTAAACACATAAATTAATCCCCTGTTAGTGTAAGTCTTCTGTAGGGATTGTTGTTGAACAAAAGTACAGCAAAATTAAAAATAAAAATTAAATCAAATCTCCCTGATGTTCCTTGACTGAAAGACTTCTACAATAGCTTCTAAAATGCACTGTTGGATCTGTGTCTACAATAACAAAATAACACCATGCATGCTGAAGCAATGAGCTTAATGTCAATAATAGTTTTCATAGCATTCAGTTAAAACCAAGTCTGGATTCATTTAAGAATATTCTAGAGACAATAAGCCCCAAATCCCTCTCTCTCTCACCTCTCCAAACAAAACAGCTTCACTGTTGTAAAGAGCATGGAAAAGTGAGGAAACGGCCATCATGACTTGGAAGGAATTTGTTTTGGAAGGATTTATCTTGTTCATCTGTATGCTCCATCACCCACCACAACGCCTGCCATCCAGCAAATAAGCAAATACTTCTCCAATGAAACATGCTATGAACCACACTTTGAGTGACAAATCTAGAAATGAGTCAGAGGAATTGTTTCTTTTTTTTTCTTTTCAGTCTCTACTAAATAGAAGGCCTTCCTATCACCAAAGACAATGTAAACAATTTAATCAGGAGCAAAGTTGCATCAGCTAAATATTATGCATTATCCTACATGTGCCATGTGTATTCTTCCCATATACCTACACCTACGCAGGGTTATTTTCAAAGAAATAATCCTGCACATCTACGACTCTGTGCTTTCTTAGCTACAAGACCTCAATTCTTTGATTGCTTTCTCTCTACACTATCAGAGAAGAGAGAGCTATTAAGTGACTCGAAAGAGAAAAGTCTTGACTAATTAAAGGCTAACAATTATGGACCTAACCTTTTCACTTTATGCTTTTCACAACACTTCATGTGTGGTGTCTCAGCCTAGAGATTCTCACACAGTAAGATCCTTCAGTTCCGCCACTTCCATTTTTAATGTGAGGAGTCAGACTCAGATCACATGACTGGTTATGAGTAGACCCAACGGGGTGGAGAGGGAAGGGATAAATCGGGAGAGTCGTCTATACACATATACAATAGATAACTAACAAGGACCTACTGTATACAGGGAACTCTACTCAACACTGCAGTAAGCTACATGGGGAAAGAATCTAAAAGACAGTGGATAGATCACGTGTGTAACTGAGTCACTTTACGCAAGAAACTAACACAAGCTTGTAGATCAACTAAACACAATGCATTTGTTTAAAAAAAGACTGGAAAGCGCTCAGGTCTCTTGGCTTTCAGTGAACTGCATTATATACAGCTTTAATGGTTGGGTGTCCATGTCCATTGTTGAAACAAGACCACAATTAACACGTACCTACGGCAAACAGCTCTACACCGGATTCACGAAGGTTTCTGGATGGTGGAATGATATCATCTTGGGACTTTCCGTCTGTGATTAAAATGCCAATTTTGGACACTCCAGTCCTTGCTCCCGCTTCCGGTTTAAAACTGTTTTCAAAAATGTAATTCAAAGCAAGACCTGGGAGAAAACAAGGAAAAATAAAGACAAGCCAACCATTTCAAATAAAAAGGCTTTCAATTCTCCAAAACGTAATCACAAGATGAGAAAGAAGAGCTTTTATTAGATGTGAACTTTTATCTTCATTTTTACAATGAACTATTTTTTTAACGAATCTGATGAAACACTAAAATCCACCAAAAGAGGTAATAAAAATTATGAATACTGCATCATTTCAGAAACTAGTATTTATAAAGAACAATGGATTCCTAGACAATGAATGCTGACAGGTTTGCACACAAGAAATCTACACCTTGGTTAAGACTTCCAATGCTGGGGGTGTGAGTTTGATCCCTGGTTGGGGAACTAAGACCCTACATGCCACATGGCACAGCCAAAAAAACAAATCAATAAAAAGTAAAAAAAAAGAAAAGAAAATCTAAACCTCTCTAATTTACAATGAACCAAGAATACCCTCACAGGAGCAACTGTCCCAAATATTATGGCTACACTTTTCATTTTGTTCATGGTAATCTAAAGGAACCACAGATTCTCTGCTTTATGGGGGTAGAAGGGGAGATCTAAAGTGGTAATTGAACTCCTGACTTTTGAGTATGACATTCTTCACTCCTCAAAAATAAGAAATGCTGAATAATGTTATGCAATTCATGCTTAATACAGTTTTGTTGTATTAACAAAAAACTTGTTAGACTATGCCTCAAACTGGCAAAGTACTGATCAGGATTTCAGTGGTTTATTTAAAATTCAATGACAGCATCTCTATTGTTTAAACTGAGCATCCACATTGTGGGTCTATAGCAGGAAACAGCATGTAAGGGTTAAAACCTGTGATAACGCCTTGGGTTGAACGTGAAAGTCGCTCAGTTGTGTCTGACTCTTTGTGACCCCATGGACTGTACAGTCCACAAATTCTCCAGGCCAGAATACTGGAGTGAGTAGCCTTTCCCTCCTCCAGGGGATCTTCCCAACCCAGGTATCGAACCCAGGTCTCCTGCAGTGCAGGCAGATTCTTTACCAGCTGAGACACGAGGCAAGCCTTTGGGGTTGGGCCATGGATAATTGCAATATAAATGCTCTTACATTACAGTAGTTCCTTGGTATCCACAGAAGGGTTGGTTCTAAGACCCCCCACAACACCCAAACCCACAGATGCCCAGGTCCCTTACGTAAAATGACGTAGTATCTGCATGTAACCTACATGCATACTCTGCGCCATCTCTAGATTATTTAAAATAACAAATACAATACAAATACTATGTAAATAGTTGCTGCTGCTGCTGCTGCTAAATCGCTTCAGTTGTGTCCGACTCTGCCCGACCCCATAGACGGCAGCCCACCAGGCTCCCCCATCCCTGGGATTCTCCAGGCAAGAACACTAGTTACTAGCATGTGATAAATTCAAGCTTTGCTTTTAGGAACTTTCTGGAATTTTTTCCCCACACATTTCTGATCCCTGGTTGGTCAAAGCTGCAGATGCTAAAGACTGACTAGACTCATTTATCAAAAAAGCTGGTGAGCCAAAGCTCCATAAATATTTTCATGATAACCATTGACGGCAGAGTAAGGACAAAGAAATTATTTTCCTTTAAAATTTAGGTAGGATTTTGTTTTTATTAAATTGACAGGGTGACTGGAGGAGAAAACGGGTACAAAAAGAAAGGAAAATGAATTGAAAAGGGTTAAGACGGCTACTAAGGCTGTCAGCGTCAAGGACTGCTGGGTACTCTTCCAGCTCAACCAAGCCCTTCCTGGGACGTTACATTTGTAGAGCGAAAGGGATGAGGTTTCTGCATGCGACTTCTAATGTGAGTTAGAGACAAGAGCCATTTAAAACTTTAAAGGCTAGCTTGCTTTAAAAATACTATGCTAAGACATACACAGTGACAAAATGAAGTAATACAACTCTGCTTTGGCAAGACATGCCGCCAAAAACGTGGACTAAACAAAAGCATACCTGTGAGAGTATTTCCCCCCTTGTACGGTAGATTGCGGACAGCGTCGATCACCTCATCTTTGCTGTTAAAGGCATTCAAGTGCCATTCGATCCTGGGGTCACCACTGTACTGAGCCAGGCCTGGAAAAGAAGGACGAGAAAGCCCACCCAGAAATGAAGGGTTACTCGAAGGCCCAGTGGACCATTCGAGAGACTAGAATGATGAAGGCCCAGTGTTTTTTGAGGCGGGGTGGGGTGGCTAAGTTTTGCAACATTTTTTTCTCTGCCTCCCTGAGAAATTTCAAAGTGAGTTCCTGACATCAATTTAAAGAATTTTCAACATACCTGGAGGCTGATGGAATGTATACATTTTCCAGACATCTAGAAGTAGGCACCCAATCAGGAACTTAGCATTTTTTAAAAGTCTGATCATGTTTGTAGATAAAAGGTCTAGATGTATTTAATTTTTTTAATTGAGGTAATATTGATACCAGCTTATACAACCTCATACAAGCTTCATGTGTGACATTATATTTTGACTTCTGTATACACTATAGTGTTTGTATTTTGTTTTTATTCCCAAAGAAAAGAGTTTCCTTACGGGCTATTTAGAAGTGAAACTAGGAGACTTTATATAATAAAGTGGATATATTTCTCAAAGATTTACAACTTTTTTGTTGTTTTTTATCACAGCAAGAATTTGGCAAAAGTATCTCACACAATAAAACTTTTTCCAAATGTTGATTAAACATTTCACTTGATTCAATTGCTTTTTAAATAAAAAGAAAACTTTTACCTGATAAATTCTTAAACCAATAGTAACTTTTAAATTATTATTTAAAATTATTAATAATAATAAAATAGTTATTATTGTTAGAGAAGATTTTGGCTTTCCAGAAAAATTGAAATATGTTCAATAATTAATTGAGTGACATTGTCACGTTATTTAGTAGAAATAAATATTTATTGATGCAAACTTGCCCTTTGGGGAACATTTCTATAGTTAAACCTAAAATTCTGAAAAACATTTGGTAGAGAATCTGAAATTTCTTAAGAAGCTTCCTGGTGGTTTCACACTAGGAGCTGATGCTGTTAATTTAAAAAAAAGCTGCACCAATTCGTGTCTTCTCGGAGCCCACGTCAAACGCTGTAACCAGGTTTTCCAAAAAAGATCGAACGAGTCTGAAGTTGAATCTTCCAATACTCCAGGAGCCGTCGACCAGGATTACAATATCAGCAGTAGCCGGTGTTTGACAGAAAAATTTCACTTCTGCAAAGTATAGACCAAAAAAGCGCCCATGTTACTGTTGCAACTTTTAAAAGAATGAGTCTATTTTAATGTCTTTCAGGTAACTTGGTGCTAAGAATACAATAAAGTTCCTATTAAAGCAACCATATTTTTATTACCCTTCTTTTAAATGCATTTTCACCAGGGGAGAAAAAAAAATGGTAATACCTGGCAACCGAGCCAATGTTCTGGAAATAGTTAGCAGACACTGGCGGGTTCACAGCACACTGGCAACTCGAGCCTTCTACATATTTGAAAAAGCAGTGTCTGTGCAAGAGCATCCAGCTTTGGGTTTTAGTGTGCAGATTCTTTCCAGGAAAGATCTCAGCAACACCCGTGCAGGAGGGTCAGCAGGGATGGGAAGGCGGCCAGGAAGCAGAGCGCGGCTCTCCTGCTCTGATAAGTCTGAGCGAGAGGAAGCGATAAGAGAAAAAAACACGGGCTTCCTGGATTCAAGGAAAAGTCAGGGCCATTTAATCTCAAAAAGACGCAGGCTTGTGCTAAAATAGGAAGGGTTTGTAGAAGAAGAAAGTTGCAAGAGCTCGAGAACTTCCCCCAATTCAAATCCTTTTACATATTGTGTCCATGTGACTATTAGATTTTATCCCTGGAACTCATTTCAGTACTTCATTTACTTAAATCAAGCTTCAGAATACAGACTGAGAAAAGGATGCCCAGTGGCTGGACTGGTAGCACCCTGAGCTTTGCCCTCAGGGTGAGTCTATGCCCACAGAGATTGCGGGCAAGATGCAAAGGGCTAACAGAAGTCTGCAACAAAGATGGCGGCTGTCTGATATAAGGTAAGTCTGCACTGGATGAGGTGAAAACCACCTCTTACAAAGTGAAAATACTAGAATACCTTAATGTGTTTAAGAATCCTTAAAAACGTCACAATGCTGTCAGTATCTTTAGAAGCTTTGCTTACTATAGTTTGTGTTTCCCAAAGAATGGCTTCAGTTCAGTTCAGTTCAGTCACTCAGTCGTGTCCAACTCTTGTGACCCCATGGACTGCAGCATGCCAGGCCTCCCTGTCCATCACCAACTCCCGGAGTTTACCCAAACTCATATCCATCGAGTTGGTGATGCCATCCAGCCATCTCATCCTCTGTCGTCCCCTTCTCCTCCTGCCCCCAATCCCTCCCAGCATTAGGGTCTTTTCCAATGAGTCAGCTCTTTGCATCGGGTGGCCAAAGTACTGGAGTTTCAGCTTCAGCATCAGTCCTTCCAATGAACACCCAGGACTGATCTCCTCTAGAATGGACTGATTGGATCTCCTTGCAGTCCAAGGGACTCTCAAGAGTCTTCTCCAACACTACAGTTCAAAAGCATCAATTCTTCAGCGCTCAGCCTTCTTCACAGTCCAACTCTCACATCCATACATGACCACAGGAAAAACCATAGCCTTGGCTAGACAGACTTTTGTTGGCTCTTATATAAGTAACGTCTCTTATTTTTGCTGATTTTTCGCATTAGGACTGCAGATCATGAATATTTTGTGTGAGTGTATATGTGTGTGTATGTCCATGTCAACATTTTGAAACATTAAAATGACAATAAGACAAAAATTATAATATATGTAATGAAAAACAAAATAAAGAAGTCTTCATAAATAAATCGGATATGTTTTTTCCTGGAGGGCAAACAGTTGACCTATTATGGTTAGGGTAAGCAGTTTCATATATGGCTCTGTATCCACAGGCCACATTTAGTAAAAGGAGCTTGTGGTTTGTTTGTTTGTTTTTTTTCCATTTTCGTGGAATACCTAGATCCTTTTACCAAATGGGGAAAACATGTGTTTGCCAAGGAATACTCAGGTGCTGACTATGTAGCCAAACAATACAGCTCAACCCAAGGTGTGTATATTACAGTTTGGGCACCAAATCTCTCTTCTTTAATAGCCAAATGCAGAATCACTACTGACCTAGGAGTCAGTCCTCTGTACCACACTGAAATATCCTAAAACCGAACAATGTAAGAAGTCATGAGATAGAAATTAGTTTGTGTTTTGCAAATAATCAGGGAAAATTAAAGTCTTAAGAAGGTTTAAGAATCTATGCCCCTCACTTTTTATGGGGAAACTTTCCTGAAATGAAACGTAGTTTTCTTTTTATTCCAAAACTACTGGAGATATTATTTTCCTTTTTAACTAAAAAAAATTTTAATTGTTTGGGTACATTGTAGATAGGGTCTTAGAGAACAGTTTCTCTGCTTATTTGGAAGAGGAATATTAATACTGGTATTTTCCATTTTAAAATTGTTTGCAATAAAAATGCTCTGTTAATTTAGCTCATTAAAGTTATTTTCACTTGGAGATAAAAATTCTAGATATCTCCAAAATAAGATATAAAATTAATTGAATAGAAATTAGAAGATTGACATATCTAGTGATATTAAAATTTGTAAGCTGTTCATCAAAGAAACACCTTAAATAATATAAAAAGATTAGCTACAAGTGGGAAAAGATATGTGCAATATAAAAAACTGAAAAAGAATCCACATGAAGAATACATTAAAAAATGAATAAATATGTAAGAGAATGGAGAGATATACATAAGATTAATAAGTGATAAAAGAGAATGTTTAACTACACTGGTGATCACAGTAATAAAAAAAATCAAGATCACAGTGAGGTACAATTTGTGTTCACTCAGATGCAAAAATGATAAATTTAATACTATTTATAATTACTCCACAGATAATGAAATATTTAGGTATATACTTACGACATGTGCAAGACCTGTGTGGTAAAAGTTACGCTATTGATAGAAGAAGCCAAAGAAGATGCAAATCAATGGAGACGTCTACCGCATTCACGGACAGGAAGGCTGAACACGGTAGAGGGGGGAGACGTCTACCGCATTCACGGACAGGAAGGCTGAACACGGTAGAGGGGGGAGACGTCTACCGCATTCACGGACAGGAAGGCTGAACACGGTAGAGGGGCCAGCTACCCCAAACTGATCGATAGGTTTAATGCCATTCCTATCAAAATTCCAGAAAACTTTTTTAAAGACATAGACAAGCTTATTCTAAAATTTACATAAGAAGGCACAGACCCTAGAATAGTTAAGACAATCTTGATGAAGAATTATGTGGAAAGAATCATTTTACCAGACATCAAGACTGCTTGCTGTATTTAACTAGTGGGTATTTCAGAGAGATAGACACATACATAAGCGAAAAAGAGCAAAGCCAAAAACAGACCCATACCAATATGCTGAACAATATGATTTTCAATCTAAATGTGATTTAAAAATCATATAGTGATTTTATACCAATGTTCAAAAGTACTTCAACAGACGGTGTTGGAACAATTAATATGCATGCAAAAGAAAGAAAAAGAAAACTTGACCTAAACTGTATACTTTATACCAAAATTAATTAAAAGCAGATCATCAATTTAGAGGTAAAAAAGTGAAATCATAAAGCTTTTAGTAAAAAATTAGGACAAAGTCATGGAATGTATGGCTCCAAGAGGAGTTCTTAGCATTAATACCAAAAATACAAACACATAAAAATAAAATTTGATCAACTGGACTCCATCAATATAAAATACTTTTGCTGTGTGAAAGCTCATGTGAAGATGAACAGACAAGCTATAGGCTAGGAGAAATATTTGTAAACCACACATTCAACAAAGGATTAGTATCTAGACTATATAAAGAAACCTCAAAACTCACTAGCAAATAAAACCAAACAATCCAATTAGCAAACGGGTAAAATCTGAACGAATATTTCATCAAAGATATGCCATCTGTATACCTTGTTCAGATGGCAAATAGCACATGAAAATGTGTTCAGCATCAGTAACTATCAGGTAAATACGGATTAAAATCACATGAAATTTCGCTATACACACCTATCCAAACGGCCAAAATAAAACACGGTGATAACAACGAATGCTGCAAGTGGGTAGAGAAATGGCGCCACTCACACATTGCTCACGGGACTGTGAAATGGTATAACCACGCAGAAAACAGTTTGGCAGTTTCTTTTAAAAGTATACCTAGAAACTCCCTGGTGGTCCAGTGGTTAAGAGGATGCCTGCCATTACAGGAGACACGGGTTCGATTCCTGGTCTGGGAAGATTCCACACGCTGCTGCTACTGCTACTGCTAAGTCGCTTCAGTCGTGTCTGACTCTGTGCGACCCCATAGACGGCAGCCCACCAGGCTCCCCCGTCCCTGGGATTTTCCAGGCAAGAACACTGGAGTGGGTTGCCGTTTCCTTCTCCAATGCATGAAAGTGAAAAGGGAAAGTGAAGCTGCCCAGTAGCGTCCGACACTCAGCGACCCCATGGACTGCAGCCCACCAGGCTCCTGCGTCCATGGTATTCTCCAGGCAAGAGGACTGGAGTGGGGTGCCATTGCCTTCTCCATTCCACACACTGTAGGGCAGCTAAGCTCGTGTGCCAGAGCTGCTGAAGCCAGCTGCCTGAGGTCGTCGCTTGGCAACCAGAAGAGCCCCTGCAAAGGGAGGCCTGTGGACCACGAGAGGAGCCCCTGCTCCCTGCAGCGAGAGAAAGCCACGCAGAGCAAGAGCGACCCAGAGCAGCCAGGAATACAGACAGAAACAAGTACGTGAAATTACCATACAACCCAGCAATTACACCCAAGGATACTTATTCCAGAGCAGTGAAAACTAATGTACACACAAAAAACTGTACACAGATGCTCACGGCAATTTTATTCACAATGGCCCCAAACTGAAATTAGTTCAATTTACTATTTTAAATAAAAATAAATTCTTCTTACCTTCAATACTGTATTTAAAATTAAAGCAAAGAAGCAGAGGAAATGAACTGTATTTTAATTCAGTTCTTGGCTTAACGTAAACTTTATCTAAAATGCAATTCTGAAAATACAGACAGTACCAAAAAAAAAGGTAGACAGCTGATCACAACTGAAGGAAAGCACCCAGTGTATGGGCTGGTGGCAGTGCTTGGTGGTCTAGTCACTAAATCATGTCTGACTCTTGTGACCCCATGGACTGTAGCCGGCCAGGCTCCTCTGTCCCTGGGATTCTCCAGGCAAGAATACTGGAGTGGGTTGCCATGCCCGCCTCCAGGGGATCTTCCCAACTCAGGAATCGAACCTGGGTCTCTTGCGTTGCAGGCAGATTCTTTACTGACTGAGCTTCAAGGGCTACATCACAAATAAAAACAATACCTTGAATGTCACCGTTTGATTCAGAAGAATAATTCCCATTATGTTCAACACCTGCAGAGGTGCCTGATGAGGCCGGAAGAAACTAACAATTCTGTATCTGGAAGTCATGGCCATCGTGAGCCCTCGATGCTCACCTGCTCAGTCCCCACAAGAGCTCTATAAGACATGCATCATTATTATCAGTCCCATTTGCAGCTGGAAAGTATGAAATACATGGGCTGTGTGATTTGCCCAGAGTACCACCCAGGGCAGAGGCAAAGCTTTGATCTGAACCCAGGTAAGACACGAATCCCAGTGGCTCAAATGGTAAAGAATCTGCCTGCAACACAGGAGACCCACGTTCAATCCCTGGGTTGGGAAGATTCCTGGAGGAGGAAATAGCAACCCCCTCCAATACCCTTGCCTGGAGAATCCCAGGGACAGAGGAGGCAGGCGGGCTGTGGTCCATGGAGTCACAAGAGTTGGACACAACTTGGCTACTAAACCGCCACCACCACCACACCGACTTCAGCAGCGTACCTGTCACATCAGTTCAGAAAGCAGGGGCCAGTCTCTAACACGAATCTGCGTCCCCACACCACCTGCCCCTGCTGCGGCCACAGCTAGCATGCGCCACTTGCAAGCGTCACTGTCCAGAACTTTCTTCTCTCCCAAATGAATGCACTTAGCACTTAGTTCAGTTCAGTCGCTCAGTCGTGTCCGACTGTTTGCAACCCCATGAATCACAGCACGCCAGGCCTCCCTGTCCATCACCAGCTCCCGGAGTTCACTCAGACTCATGTCCCTGGAGTCGGTGATGCCATCCAGCCATCTCATCCTCTGTCGTCCCCTTCTCCTCCTGCCCCCAATCCCTCCCAGCATCAGGGTCTTTTCCAATGAGTACTTAAGAGGCCCACATAAAAAGTGTCCCTTTCACAATAATTGTACACCGATTTTACTGTGTTACTGACATCACAAGAAAATTTTATGTTGAGAATACAAGTTAATTCAGGGAGTTTGAATTAGTATTAAATCAGTCTACACAAAACCTATGTATATTAATTTCATATTAACTAATTTCCCTATGAAATACATTTATTTATTTAAAATTTACTATGAGTGAGTGAGTGAGTGAGTGAAGTCGCTCAGTCGTGTCCGACTCTTTGTGACCCTGTAGACTGTAGCCTACCAGGCTCCTCCCTCCATGGGATTCTCCAGGCAAGAGTACTGGAGTGGATTGCCATTTCCTTCTCCAGGGGATCTTCCTGACCCAGGGATCGAACCCCGGTCTCCCACATTCCAGGCAGACGCTTTAACCTCTGAGCCACCAGGAAAGCCCCAAATTTTACTATATCCCAAGCCCTATTCTGAGCAACCAGGAATACAATTAAATTCCTATCTTCCAGCAGTTTAAATTCTTGGTTAGAGAAAACAGACTAACAGAACAAAATAATTTCATATTTTTAAAAGAGCTTTATATTTCTTTGGAAGGACTGATGCTAAAGCTGAAACTCCAGTACTTTGGCCACCTCATGTGAAGAGTTGACTCATTGGAAAAGACTCTGATGCTGGGAGGGATTGGGGGCAAGAGGAGAAGGGGATGACAGAGGATGAGATGGCTGGATGGCATCACTGACTCGATGGACGTGAGTCTCAGTGAACTCCAGGAGCTGATGATGGACAGGGAGGCCTGGCGTGCTGCAGTTCATGGGGTCATAAAGAGTCGGACACGACTGAGCGACTGATCTGATCTGATCTATAGAAATAAGCAGAATGATATAAAGAGCAGTGGAATTCTCGGGGAGGGGAGTGTCACTTTAGTTAGAATGGTATGAAATTACCAAATTTAAACATTTCTTTTTAGAGTGTTCCTTTTGCTCTAATGACATAAAATTAAAGATCCAGTTATGGCTAATATAGAAATATTTACAATGTTTTTACGGAGAAGGGTATTCACCAACTCTTCAAAATAGAAAGGGGAGAATTAACGGAAGCAGCTTTTTCCTGCCAGGTAAACTCCTATTCATCCTTCAAAGCCCAGGTTACACTTCATCCACTGCGAGAAGCTCTTGCAGCAGTCCTCAGATGGGTCCATTACCTGCTCCTCTTGACGGCCTCTGCATTAGTACACGCGGTTTGTTGTACTCAGAACGCCAGGCTATTGTAATTTGTTTCCATTTCTCTCTCTCTGACTACACTGAACTCTTTGAGAAGTGAGGGATTTGTGCTATATATTTTTATGGCCTTTGTCTGGCTGACGTCTTGGCACATAGCACACTAATAAATGTAAGCCACGCTGAACGGTCTTGTTAAAAAGAATTCCTCTGTTCACACAATTCAAACCTACAGTAGAGCACTACAAAAGTAGACCACGATGGCTCAGTTAGATGTGGTCTTTCCTCTTGCTCTGATGAACGACCACACTGGAAAACCAGACTGTGGTTATTTAGGGATCAGGGTGATTGTACCATGCTTGCTTGTCTTCCTTGATATTAATATTTTCCGATGCCAGAGGTAAAGCTAAATGAAAGGGGAGCAGGAGCTATTTTTATTCACATTATCATAGTATGCACTCAGAAAATCTCATGATCATTTTCACCACGACTGGTCTGATTCATTTAGTGCCTCTCAATCATTTTTCTTGATGCCACTAGCAAAATATCTGGCTAAGCCATTCATTAACCAAGACATCTGAAGGAAAACTGTGGTCACAGAGTAATTTTTCACATAAATCTCCAGTAAGGTTGAACTCAAGTTTCCAAATCAAGAATTGTTTCCAAGACTGACTTGAAGTTAGTTTTTTCTTTTTTTTTTTTTTAAGAGTCAATAGCATTTTAACAGAGTTTTGCCAAGAGAACACACTGGTCATAGCAAACACCCTCTTCCAACAACATAAGAGAAGACTCTACACATGGACATCACCAGATGGTCAACACCGAAATCAGATTGATTATATTCTTTGCAGCCAAAGATGGAGAAGCTGTATACAGTCAGCAAAATCAAGACCGGGAGCTGACTGTGACTCAGATCATAAACTCCTTATTGCCAAATTCAAACTTAAATTGAAGAAAGTAGGAAAAACCACTAGACCATTCAGGTATGACCTAAATCCCTTACAATTATAAAGTGGAAGTGACAAATAGATTTAAGGGACCAGATCTGATAGACAGAGTGCCTGATGAACTATGGACGGATGTTCGTGACATTGTACAGGAGACAGGGATCAAGACCATCCCCAAGAAAAAGAAATACAAAAAGGCAAAATTGCTCTCTGAGGGAGGAGGCCTTACAAAGAGCTGTGAGAAGAAGAGAAGTGAAAAGTAAAGGAGAAAAGGAAAGATATTCCCATTTGAATGCAGAGTTCCAAAGAATAGCAAGGAGAGATAAGAAAGCCTTCCTCAGTGATCAATGCAAAGAAACAGAGGAAAACAATAGAATGGGAAAGACTAGAGATCTCTTCAAGAAAATTAGAGATACCAAGGGAACATTTCATGCAAAGATGGGCTCGATAAAGGACAGAAATGGTATGGACCTAACAGAAGCAGAAGATATTAAGAAAAGGTGGCAAGAATACACAGAAGAACTACACAAAAAAGATCTTCATGACCCAGATAATCAGGATGGTGTGATCACTCACCTAGAGCCAGACATCCTGGAATGTGAAGTCAAGTGGGCCTCAGGAAGCATCACTATGAACAAAGCTAGTAGAGGTGATGGAATTCCAGTTGAGATGCTGTGAAAGTGCTGCACTCAATATGCCAGTGAATTTGCAAAACTCAGCAGTGGCCACAGGACTGGAAAAGGTCAGTTTTCATTCCAATCCCAATGAAAGTCAAGGCCAAAGAATGTTCAAACTACCGCACAACTGCACTCATCTCACACGCTAGTCAAGTAATGTTCAAAATTCTCCAAGCCAGGCTTCAGCAACACGTGAACCATGAACTTCCAGATGTTCAAGCTGGATTTAGTAAAGGCAGAGGAACCAGAGATCAAATAGCCAACATCCACTGGATCATTGAAAAAGCAAGACAGTTCCAGAAAAACATCTATTTCTGCTTTATTGACTATGCAAAAGCCTTTGACTGTGTGGATCACAATAAACTGTGGAAAATTCTGAAAGAGATGGGAATACCAGACCAACTGACCTGACTCCTGAGAAACCTGTATTCAGGTTAGGGAGCAACAGTTAGAACTGGACATGGAACAACAGACTGGTTCCAAATAGGGAAAGGAGTATGTTAAGGCTGTATATTGTCACCCTGCTTATTTAACTTATATGCAGAGAAGGCGATGGCACCCCACTCCAGTACTCTTGCCTGGAAAATCCCATGGATGGAGGAGCCTGATAGGCTGCAGTCCATGGGGTCGCTAAGAGTCGGACACGACTGATCGACTTCACTTTCCCTTTTCACTTTCATGCGTTGGAGAAGGAAATGGCAACCCACTCCAGTGTTCTTGCCTGGAGAATCCCAGGGACGGGGGAGCCTAGTGGGCTGCTGTCTATGAGGTCCCACAGAGTCGGACACGACTGAAGCAACTTAGCAGCAGCAGCAGCAGAGTACATCATGAGAAACACTGGGCTGGATGAAGCACAAGCTGAAATCAAGACTGCCGGGAGAAATATCAATAACCTCAGATATGCAGATGACACCACCCTTATGGCAGAAAGTGAAGAGGAACTAAAAAGCCTCTTGATGAAAGTGAAAGTGGAGAGTGAAAAAGTTGGTTTAAAGCTCAACATTCAGAAAACAAAGATCATGGCATCTGGTCCCATCACTTCATGGCAAATAGATAGGGAAACAGTGTCAGACTTTATTTTTCTGGGCTCCAAAATCACTGCATATGGTGACTACAGCCATGAAATTAAAAGACACTTACTCCTTGGAAGGAAAGTTATGACCAACCTAGACAGCATATTCAAAAGCAGAGACATTACTTTGTCAACAAAGGTCCTTCTAGTCAAGGCTATGGTTTTTCCTGTGGTCATGTATGAATGTGAGAGTTGGACTGTGAAGAAGGCTGAGCGCCGAAGAATTGATGCTTTTGAACTGTGGTGTTGGAGAAGACTCTGGAGAGTCCCTTGGAGATCCAATCAGTCCACCTTAAAGGAGATCCAACCAGTCCACCTTAAATGAAATCAGTCCTGGGTATTCATTGGAAGGACTGATGTTGAAGCTGAAACTCCAATACTTTGGCCACCTGATGGGAAGAGCTGACTCATTGGAAAATGAATCAGCTGATGCTGGGAAAGATTGAAGGAGGGAGGAGAAGGGGACGACAGAGTGGATGGCATCACCGACTCGATGGACGTGAGCTTGAGTAAGCTCTGGGAGTTGGTGATGGACAGGGAAGCCTGGTGTGCTGCACTCCATGGGGCTGCAAAGAGTTGGACATGACTGAGCAACTGAACTCAACAGCATTTCACATTTACTAAGAGCTCAGTGGCTCAGAGAGAGTTTTTCAGTACATTGGCATATTCTGATTCTCACAACATTCTAGTGGGGAGCCATGAAGGTGTTTAATTTTCAGAAAATGAAACTGAAGTTCAGAGAGACAAGTGGATAGCTCAGTGGTTACAATGGAAAAGCCAGGACTAGACCCCGGGTATAGTCAATGTTTGGTTGCCTCTTCCATCATAGCAGGCTGCCAGCACCATGGAAGATGTCCTCATATAATGCAACACGAGTGGTCACTGGTCACCTGTCGTATTAATGTTATAAGCTGTCCATCTACTGGAAGAGGAACTAGGGTTCATTTCAATTGCGTTCAGAGTTGACATTAATCAGAGTGAGCTACGTGCTCATTTAGCCCAGTCTTACTGGAGACACATCTTTCAAAGCACCTGAGACAGACGACTCCCCTATCTAAAACAGCACTCCCCATCACCCTCTTTCCTTATTCTGTTTTATTTCTCTTTGCAGAACTTATTTCCTAGAGATACACGAGTGTGACGGTTAATTTTATGTGTCAACTTGACTGGTCCATGGGGTGCCCAGATATGGGATCAAATATTATTCGGAGATTGTTAGGGAGGGTGTTTCTGCATGAGATGAACGTTTGAATCCACAGAATGAGTAAAGCGGATTACCTTCCCAAAGGTAGTTGGTCCTTGTGCGATTGATTAGAGAGCTGAATAGAACAGAAAGGAGCCTCTTCTAACTGCTTTGATTGGAACATCAGGCTCAAAACCGACACGGGCCTTTCCTGGGTCTCGAGCCTGCAAGGTCTCAGATGGGAACCGACACCGCCAGCTCTCCTGGGCCTCCAGCTTGCTGACCGCAGATCTCAGGACTCCTCAGACTCCACAAGCATGCGAACCAGTTCCTCATGATAAATCACTCTCTGTGTGTAGACACATCCCGCTGACCCTGCTGCTCTGGAGAGCCCGAACATGTAGTTATTGACTGACTGGCTGATTGCAGCAGACGCTTTTCATGGCTTCCTTTTTTTTCCAATAAAAGCCCTTCCATTGAGTGACTGCTTTCCTCAGGTGATTTGCATATGTCTTTTCCATTTAAGCCTGATATTAATCCTACAAGACAGGTGTTTCTTTTCACCGCATTGAAAAAGAAAGGTTAAGTAACTAGAAAGGTTAAATAACTTGCCTTTCATCACCTGCGGAACAGACGAAAAAGCTGGAATTCAATCTAGGACTGACTCCAAAGCCTGAGAGATTTAGCTGTTGTGCTACTTAACTACTATGACAGAAGAAAAGTATTTGAAACAAAGGGAGAATGAAATAACAGGGAGGAGGGGTGGGGAAAGAGGGACGAGGGAGGGAGAGAGGAAGGGAAGGAAGAGAGAAAGGAGGGAAGAAAGGATGGGAGGAGGCGGGGAAGGTGGCTAGGCTGTGCCTGCAGAGACAGCTCGAGGTCACGGCCACGCTTGCTGGTCCTGTGAGCAACCCGGGGAGAACCACGCCACGACGGTTTGCAGGCATGTGAAGCCCCATCCCCGACCCACAGCAGGCGAACACTTCAGCTGTCACTCAGATCTCTGCATCTTAACAGTAACTGACATTCCTGTAAATACCACACTTATCACATCTCTCCTCTGCTCACAAACTGGAAGGGGCTGTCTTCAAATATCTGAAGGGCTGCCATACAGAGGGGGGCTAGGAGTGTCCTAAATGCCCACAGGAAGACAGATTTCAACTCATGAAAGAACTTTCCCTTTTTAAAAATTTTATTTGTGGCCGGGTCTTCCTGCTGCTCAGGCCATTCTCTAGTTGCGGTGAGCGGGGCTCCAGCTGCGGTGCACGGCTTCTCGTCTCGGGGGGCTTCTCGTCACCGAGCAAGGGCTGGAGGTGCCCGGTTTCAGGAGCTGCGGCTCACGGGCTCCGGGGCACAGACCCAGGAGCTGCGGTGCACGGGCTTAGCTCCTCCAAGGCATGTGGGATCTTCCTGGCTCAGGGATCGAACCCGTGCCTCCTGCACTGACAGGCAGATTCTTTACCACTGAGCCACCAGCAAAGCCCATGAAGGAACTTTCTGAAACAGGGAGAGCTCTGTCTGTGATGTGGATGCTGGTCAACCCTCAACCGCATGGCTGGAGAGCCTTCCCTGTCCTCTCAATGGGTTGAACTACATGGATCTCAAAGTTACCCTCCAACTCCAAATTTTAAGTTAATTTCTTTCCTTCCCTATCTACCAAATTAAGCCTGAGCTGTTCACGGGCTCTCCACGTGTCAGCTCCGCTCAACCTGTCAATACTGGTTTCTCACCTCATCCCAATACAACGAGTCTTCTTTCCGCAATGTTATTCTCATCTCTGAGACCTCTGACTGACTACTATCCTCTGCACCCTCTGCCATTTCTTCCTATCTAACCTCTCCAAGCTCTCCCTACAAGATACCTAAAACAGGTTTTATTTCCTTCAAAAGTATATATGATCCTTTTAAAATACTTTTAGATAAAATCGGTTCTCAAATTTTATTTGTACGAAGACTGATCTGGTTATTTCCTGACTTTTGAATTTTAATGCTGACCGAGAGAGGCTATTTTGTCTGATCACCTCTGTTTAAACACAAAACCTATTCAGGAACTGGTGTATTACATTCACCTGCATTTTCAGCTTTGTATATAATATCATGTGATTTGGCTTTATGTTTACTTGTTGTTCAAGGTGATTTTCTGAGAACACGCAAAAACTCATTCACCCCTGTTATTCCAATTCGCCAATAACAAACAGACCCTGACATTTCACAATGTCTCAGGCTGAAACACCTGCTTTATTTGACACCATCAGCCCTGCAGGTATAGAAACGAGATATTTAATAGAAAATTCTCAGACAAGAAGGAAGGTATCAGTCAGACAAGCCCAAGCACTGCTACGGGATAAGCCTCTGCCAAAGTCTCTAACAGTGCTCACAGCTGTCAAATATCTGAGCTAACACAAGATGTACTACAAGCTCTTTTATAAATGAGGACATTTGAAAACCTGGTGTATTTAAGGAAGAGCTACAAAGTATATTGCTGTTGTTCAGTTGCTAAGTCGCGTCCGACTCTTTGTTGGTGATGCCACCCAACCATCTCATCCTCTGTCGTCCCCTTTTCCTCCCACCTTCAATCTTTCCCAGCATCAGGGTCTTTTCCAGTGAGTTGGCTCTTCACATCAGGTGCACAAAGTATTGAAGCTTCGGCTTCAGTCCTTCCAGTGAATATTCAGGATGGATTCACTTTAGGATGGACTGCTTGGATCTCCTTGCAGTCCAAGGGACTCTCAAGAGTCTTCCCAGCATATATATATATATATTATATATATAAAATATATATTTTACCACTGGACAATGCACAGGTTAAGAACAATAAAATTTGCTGGAAGACAACAGAAAAGGTATCAAAAATCCTTTTAAAATGTCAAGAGTGGTTGAATTAAAAATAAATCTGAAGAAAAAGACTGGTTGGGCATAAGGGAACTTGGGGAAAACAGGAACGCTATTGCTAGGAGAACCTCAGCCCCTTGCCCTCAGGGAAACCTTATAATTTTATGCACAGGTGTAATGTACTTTGAAGGTATTCAATGATTATTTTCTGAATGACTGATTCTATTTCATGCTTTCTTGAGTTCCTAAAAACATGAATTATAATGCTTCACAGCAAAGCAAAAAAAAAAAAAAAGAAGAAATCTGCTTTCTGCTTTTTTATGATAAAAACATTCTTTTCATGAAAACAGTCTTCCTTAATCTTCTCCAAGGGACTGTGAACCTCTCTCCTTGATTGTAAAACAAGCCAGATCCAAATATTCAACAAATACTTATTGACAATGTCAGACACTCTGATGTATTCTGTATGCTAATATTTTCTCTTTGAAAAGAAGATATTAGGAAAAAATTAATGGACAAGGTGGTTCAAAAGCTGACCTTTGTCCAGTATCTGCTATGTTCCAGGTACATTATAAAGCTGATAGCATTTAACCTTCCCAAGTCTGTATGCTCGTTATAGCTAGCATGATCATTTTTCTAATGAGGACACTGGAGCTGAGAGGGGTTTCTCAGCCAAAGGTTGTCTGAAGTAAAGTGTCAGCCACTCAGTCGACTGCAACCCCATGGACTGTAGCCCCCTAGGCGCCTCTGTCCATGGGATTCTCCAGGCAGGAGTGGGTAACCATTTCCTCCTCCAGGGGATCTTCCTCACCCAAGGATGGAACTTGGGTCTCCTGCATTGAAGGCGGATTCTTTACTGCTGAGCCACCAGGGAAGTCCAATTATTGAAAACACTGGCTTTATTTAATATGCCAAAGAATCGAAGAACAGACAAGTACCCACAACCAGGTCTCCATCAGTTAGAAATGGCTTCAACAATCTTTTTATTTCAGCTTCTTCCTATTTTTGTCTCTTAAACCTTACCTTTTAAAAATATCTATTTATTTATGTAGCTGTATTGGGTTTTAGCTGCGGCCTGCAGGATCTTTTTTTCCACGTGCTACAGAAAATTCTGATTGTCCACTCCGGTTCAGCTGTTGCAGCACTCGGGCTTAGCTGCTCTGGGCATGTGGAATCATCCCAGATCAGGGCTCAAACCTGTGTTCTCTGCATTGTAAGGCAGATTCTTAACCGCTGGGCCACTGAGGAAGCCCCTTTGAAATCCCGCCGTCGGTGTTTAGTTTCACCAGCGTGATTCCGGGAGTGGCCAGCCTGTCATCTGTGCTTTTCAGAATGCTTCGCGCTCTGTTCAGTCCCTTTTCGAATCTCACTTCCTCTTGCCTTCACGGTCTCTCATCTTTCTCTTGACCGTTTCTATGACTTCAATAACACTGTTGTTTACAGTGTTTCTGTAATCATTTCATTACTGAAAACCGTGGGATTCTGGGTCCACCGCATCTGTCTTCTGACCCATACTCATGGTTTAACGTCAGTGTTTCTAACTTTTGGAATATAAACTCTTTCGGGCACTGCTTTATCTGCGGTAATCGTTAGAACTGGAACTGATATGTGTCTCAAACGCAACTCTGTGCTTCCTTGCACTCTACTCATACCAGCTTTGAGCAAGTTTAAAATTAACTTCTTGAATCCCAGAACATGTGAAGAGTGTAATGCGAATACCTCATCTACAGGTGGTACAGACCCTCAGCTATAAACTCTCAAGGGAACATCTGCCCCCTCCGGGCACAAGCCAGACATAGGGGCTTCCAAAACTTCCCCTCGTGCTTGTGAGCAGAGCCTTTCTAGCTCACCCTAGAGTTTCTGGTACACTGGTCAACTGTCTAGGCAACAATTATATGAGAATGATGAGGAAGAGAAGGAGGAGAATGAGGACGACAGAGAGGAGGAGGAGCATTGCAGAGCACATTCTAGGGGCCAGGCGTCCTCCTAGACCCTCACCTGCGTGGATCCCAACCCATGACCGAGCCCCAAAGTCCAGCTTATGAGTCAACTCAACCCCTTCCCCCTTCTCTTTAAAAGCCAAACTCCTGCCAGCATTAACCTATGAAACACACCCACCCTCCTCTGCCTTAGCTAGTCTTCTGACTCCTGCATCACCAACATTAAACTTCCACCAGTTCCACCTGGTCAAGCTAAACTCAAAGTGCTACGTTTAGCAGATTTAAGGCCCATGATGTTACTGGAAAAACTAGTAAACTTTCAAATGGATATCTTAGCTGCAAGCCAAGAATCATAAACGTATTATAGAAAGTAAGCAATTCCAATAAGTGAAAACGCACGTTGAGAGGAATCACACGCTCTGGCTACGCTCAGCCGCAGCTGCGTGTGTGCTGGTCCCAGGAGAGGGTACACAGGCACACCCTGAGCCAGGCCAGGCTGCTCCATGAGGGCAGAGTCCTGCCTACCATGGTCGCCAGTTAATCCCACTGTTCATCGCAATGTTCAGCACTGGACGGTAGCCACCAAATCTCTTCCATACCTTTATTGTTAGATCACTAACACAAAAGAGGGGGTTTTTGATGGTATTAATTTATGGAAACGATACATTCTGACATTAATAGAAAATAACTATTAGCACTATGTTCGAAATACTATTCATATTAACTCATTTAATGTTAATTAGGAGCATTCGTGGTTCAGATAGGGAAAAAGACCAAATGTGAGGTTATGAGAAGTAGGAACCACATATATGAGAGTCATACATATATATATGTCATAGCAGAGACATTACTTTGCTGACAAAAGTCCCTATAGTTAAAGCTATGGTTTTCCCAGTAGTCATGTGTGGAAGTAAAAGTTGGACCATAAAGAAAGCTAAGCACCAAAGAATTGATGCTTTTGAACGGTGGTGTTGGAGAAGACTCTTGAGAGTCCCTTGGACTGCAAGGAGATCCAACCAGTCCATCCTAAAGGAGATCAATCCTGAATATTCATTGGAAGACTGATGCTGAAGCTGAAACTCCAGTACTTTGATCACCTGATGCGAAGAGCTGACTCATCTGAAAAGACCCTGATGCTAGGAAAGATTGAAGGTGGGAGGAGAAGGGGACGACAGAGGATGAGATGGTTAGACAGCATTATCAACTTGGTGGACATGAATCTGAGTAAACTTGGGGAGATAGTAGAAGACAGAGGAGCCTGGTACAATCCAGCCCATGTGGTCACAAAGAGTCTGACATGACTTAACAACTGAACAACAGATGAGAGTACTTCTATGTAATTAAGGCTTGGGAGGGGAAGGCCTTTCTAAAATCTCCAGTGGGCTCCATTAACACTCAGCCTCACCACCTCCTGGGAGTCCCGACTCTGGCCTGGGTTCCCACCATTGTGTACAACTTACTTAAGACAGCTTTCTCAAATTACCAGTGCCCTCAGAATCCTCACTGCCCAGGCATACACCTCATGGGAACTAAAAGAGGAAGCCTCCTTTTGTCTATGGGAGAAGGCAATGGCACCCCACTCCAGTACTCTTGCCTGGAAAATCCCATGGGCAGAGGAGCCTGGTAGGCTGCAGTCCATGGGGTCGCTAAGAGTCGGACACGACTGAGCGATTTCACTTTCCCTTTTCACTTTCATGCATTGGAGAAGGAAATGGCAACCCACTCCAGTGTTCTTGCCTGGAGAATCCCAGGGACGGGGGAGCCTGGTGGGCTGCTGTCTATGGGGTCACACAGAGTCGGACTGAAGCGACTTAGCAGCAGCAGCAGCAGCAGTTCAGTTCAGTCACTCAGTTGTGTCCGACTCTTTTCGACCCTGTGAATCACAGGACACCAGGCCTCCCTGTCCATCACCAACTCCCGAAGTTCACTCAAACTCATGTCCTTCGAGTTGGTGATGCTATCCAGCCATCTCATCCTCTGTCATCCCCTTCTCCTCCTGCCCCCAATCCCTCCCAGCATCAGGGGCTTTTCCAATGAGTCAACTCTTCGCATGAGGTAGACAAAGTATTGGAGTTTCAGCTTCAGCATTAGTCCTTCCAGTGAACACCCAGGACTGATCTCCTTGACAACAGACTGGTTGGATCTCCTTGCAGTCCAAGGGACTCTCAAGAGTCTTCTCCAATACCACAGTTCAAAAGCACCAATTCTTCGGCACTAAACCTTCTTCACAGTCCAACTCTCACATCCATACATGACCACTGGAAAAACCCTAGCCTTGACTAGACAGACTTTTGCTGGCAAAGTAATACCTCTGCTTTTGAATATGCTATCTAGGTTGGTCATAACTTTCCTTCCAAGGAGTAAGTGTCTTTTAATTTCATGGCTGCAATCACCATCTGCAGTGATTTTGGAGCCCCAAAAAATAAAGTCCGACACTATTTCCCCATCTATTTGCCATGAAGTGATGGGACCAGATGCCATGATCTTCGTTTTCTGAATGTTGAGTTTTAAGCCAACTTTTTCACTCTCCTCTTCACTTTCATCAAGTATCTGCTGCTGCTGCTGCTAAGTCACTTCAATCGTGTCCGACTCTGTGCGACCCCATAGACGGCAGCCCACCAGGCTCCCCCGTCCCTGGGATTCTCCAGGCAAAAACACTGGAGTGGGTTGCCATTTCCTTCTTCAATGCATGAAAGTGAAAAGTGAAGGTGAAGTCAGTCAGTGGTTTTCTACTCTTAGCGACCCCATGGACTGCAGCCCACCAGGCTCCTCCACCCATGGGATTTTCCAGGCAAGAGTACTGGAGTGGGTTGCCATTGCCTTCTCCACATCAAATATATAGCTAGAGCTAAATTCTGGGATCAAACTCTAATCCATAGATGGAAAACAGATTTCACTTTGATTGTCATTCTTTAAATACTGCCTGACAAAGAATGCTAAGCCACAACTCGGCTGAGAACTTACACATAACATCCCCTTTCCCAAAAAATGCAAGGAAGATAATTTAGAAATTAATGAGTTTGGTTATTTAAAGGGGCTGAGTATGTGGGAGCTGGGGAGCATGTGATGTTTTTTTAAAAAATAAAATTAAAAAAAAAAATAAAAATAAAAATAAAAAAATAAAAAAATAAAAAAAATAAAAAGATAAAGGGGCTGAGTAAAGCTGGGTGAAAGAAACAGGGGGAGTCATACTTCTTTAGAGTGTTATGCTTTTGCACATTTTTAAACTTTTGGAGCACGTTAATGTTTTATGTCCTCACAGATTAACCTAACTGTATTAAAAATGAATAGAAAACCACAGTGAAGAGGGACAGAAAGAACTAACACAAGACCCTTTTGAACGCAGGCATTTTATTATATCCCCCACACTAAAGGCAAACATTGAATTCTAGTCAATAGAATATCTGGCTGTGTGTATAGATTAGCAATTCTGAAACTGTTTTTATGATTGAGCATATAAGTAGATGCATTTAAGATTTTAGGAGTCATGTTATCCAACACTCTTGAAAGAGGAGTTATAAATAAGGAAAGGGAAAGGCTAGAATGAACCCTGTGTTGTGGATATAAGATAGATACAAGATACAATAAGAGATGATAGATAGACAATGGTGTGTGTGTGTGTGTGTGTGTGTGCACGCGTGTATGTGCGTGTGTGTATGTGTGCGTGTATGTGTGTGTGTGTGTACTCTCAGCAAACAGGGCCTAGAAGCAATGACAACCCAGAGGCAATGACAACCCAAGCACATCTAGTACCCGCACTTTGGTTTCTATACACCATTCTCCGTAACAGGAAACCAGGACTCCTTAAAGAAGTTGATTTCAGGGCAGGGCAGAAAAACTATAAGAGGAGCCTGGAATGCAAAGTTTGTGCCAGGAAGTAGGAAAAGCTTAGAGAATAAGGGGTGATATTAAACGGGCAGGGAAGGGACTTCCCGGGAGGTGCAGTGGTTAATACTCCAGGCTTCTAGCATGGGGTACGGGTTCAGTCCCTACTCAGGGAATGAAGACCCCACATCCTGTGCAGTGTGGCTGAAAGAGAAAAAGGGCATAGGAAATTGAAACAGCTCCCACCAAGCAGTTCTGGAATAATCCGAGCATCAAAACACATGGTAGTGATGGATTACAATTCATCACATGCAATAAACATTCATTAAAATCACATAAATAAACAAATATGGAAAAAGGGAAATATCGCCCCTACGGTAGAATGCCGCCTAATAAACGCAGACTGAACAATGAAGCCACAAAAGCTGTCATTTCAGAAACGGTACAGCAGTCACCGACTCAGGCAAGAATCGTCAGCGGACGTTAAAACAAGTAGGTGAAACGGAAGTAAGAAAAAGCGAGGTTTACCCAGAAGAGCTTGTAACCACTGACAAGCCCAGAGCGCCCCCAAAGAAATTAATGGAAAAGGGTTCCAATTGGGTAGCAACCAAGAGCACCTCTCTGGAGGTGCACGCTCCTAAACCACGCTGCGAAGAAGCCCCACAAATGAGCAAGTGACACATCAAACAAGAAAAAAAGCACCATGAATGGAAACCAGTAAAGAAAGGAAAAGTAACATTTATCCCTAAAATACTCTGCTGCTGCTGCTGCTAAGTCGCTTCAGTGGTGTCCGACTCTGTGCGACCCCATAGACAGCAGCCCACCAGGCTCCGCTGTCCCTGGGATTCTCCAGGCAAGAACACTGGAGTGGGTTGCCATTTCTTTCTCCAATGCATGAAAGTGAAAAGTGAAAGTAAATTCGCTTAGTCGTGTCCGACTCTTAGCGACCCCATGGACTGCAGCCCACCAGGCTCCTCCGTCCATGGGATTTTCCAGGCAACAGTACTGGAGTGGGGTGCCATTGCCTTCTCCTAAAATACTCTAGATGTAATTATTTGGTTCAGAATGTAAAATAAACATGATTAGGACATCAGAATAATTTAAAAAAAAACACTAAAATGGAACAAATCACCATATAAATTTCTAGCAAGATTTTTAAAGAATCAAATATAATTTCTAGAAAAAAAATTACTCATTAAAAAGGACAAGCTAAAAAACAGATTTTAAAGAGATAAGAAGAGAATTAGTATTCTATTAGAAAGATAAAGAAATTACCCAAAATGACATAGACAAAATGAGAGAGGTAGAATATATGAAAGTTAAGAGACATAGATTATCAAAAGAGACTATGATAAGTATAATTTGAATACAGAGAGACAAAGAGAGAAAAGAGAAAGAAATAGATACTTAAGAAAAAGATTATTGGAAGAACTAAATGTTGAAAAATTTAAAGAATTAGTGAAAGTTTTAAATCCAGATTATGGAAGCACAAATAAATCTACAACTAGACTTACTGTAATAAAACAACCAAACACCAAAGACAAAGAACAGAAAGTCTGAAAAGCGTCTGTAGAGAAAAGAGATTACCTGAACATTTAGACTATCAACAGACTTGTCGTGAACAAGAGCCAAAAGACGGTGAGACATCTTCTAAATGATCAGAAACCACTCGTGAACAAGAGCCAAAAGATGGTGAGATTCTTCTAAATGATCAGTCAATAGACTTGTCGTGAACAAGAGCCAAAAGACGGTGAGACATCTTCTAAATGACCAGAAACCACTCTCAAACTGGCGCCCAGCTAGGCCTGCAAAATTGGGTGCAGGCTGAAGACATTTTTGTGTGAATAAAATTAAGTTTACCACCACGGATCTTCTCTAAAGGAAACTGAACACGCAGAGAAAACCTGAGATACAAGACGGAGTAACAAGCCAAGAAATTTATAAACGTGGGTGCCGGACAAATAAAGACAATTAAAATTATGATTGTTATAAATACAATACCTTTGTAAGGCAAAAAATGTCAAAATTAACATATTTGTTATAGTTATGTAAAATATAGAAGGTAGATAATTAAAGTTAAAGTACTATAAAAACTTGGACTGGTTAGGGAATGGTAAATATATTTCTTAGTTATAGACTTTGGCTGTATGAATGCTAAAAATTTAACTATAATCATACAAAAATATAAAAGGATTAAATATCAGCTAGTTCAGTAAAGGGGAAATGTATTTTTCTTTAAGTTGATCAATTCTAATTAAGTAAGGCATACAAGGGAAAATGTAGCAAAATGTATAAAATAAATGGCAAATCCAAAATGTAAGTGGACTATGGATACTAATTAAAATACAAAGATTGTAAGAGATGATTTTTAAAATCCAATTAAATACTCTTTAAAATATTTACTCACCTTGAACCTTAGGATGCAAATAGGGTGAGAGTTAAAGTATACAGAATTACTAAATCATGTCACTACTAAACAAAATAAGTTGGTATCACTATAAGAAAATATTGAATTACTAAGGATAAAGAAAACTGCTTTTAAAAAAAGAATGATTCACTAGGAAAATATAACAACTTGTCATGAATCTAGCCTCTAATATAGAGCAAAATTGCCAGAATTTACAAAGAGAAATGGACAAATCTCTCTGACGCAGAGATTAAAATTTTTCTCAAGAACACACAGATGTATTCTGAAGAATATAGGGAACGTTTTAAAAAAAAACACCTCAAGAATACATTGAGAATGTATTGTCAAGAATACAGGGAATGGTTAAAAAGAAAGAAACAGAGAGAGAGAAAAGAAAAGAAAAAAAGCACATTTAAACAATTAAAAAAAAAGTCTGAACAAACTTTTTAAAAATATTCCTACCATAACGCAATTGTTAGATACCAATAGCAAATACATTATCTTTTTAAAATAACTCCATATGTTTAGAAATTAAATATTTATAAACAACCTCTGAGTCAAAATAGAAAGTCTGGTAGAAATCAAAAATTATGTAGCCTGAGCTACATAAAAATAATACTACATATCAAAGTCTATGTGATACAGCTGAAGTAGTACTTGGATATCTGTAGTTTTAAAATCCACACAATAAAAAGGAGAAATATCAAAAATTAATGAGATAAGCATTCAATTCAGGAAGTGGTAAAAGAAAAATATAATAAGGAAAGAAGCAAATATTAGCTATAAAAACATAAAATAAAGACACCATAGACAAGATGAACAAGATGAAGACACGTGCACATAACTGAATAATTCCAGACCTAGGTGTGTATTCGAGAGAAATTCTACCACGTGTGAAAAAGGCGACATAAACAAGAATTTTTACATCAATTTTGTAATAGCAAAATATTGGGAACACCAAGAGTATAAGAGTTAAATATATTGGGTTATATTTATACAGTGGAGTTCTATATAACAAAAATTAATAAATTGCCTGTATATAAGTCAACATGGATAACTCAAAAAAATCTAATATTCTGTGGAGAAAAAAAGTAAGCTGCAAACATATTTTGATTGCATGTATACAAAATTTAAAATATAAATGCATAATTAAAAGATGGTTTCAGGATTCATATATTTATGTAATGAAATGATAAAGACACATATTGAAATAATAAACACTGAATTCAAACACTGGTAGCCTGTTAGAATGGAGGAAAAGGAACATACGGGGATGTACAAGGAGCTCCGACTCTACTGTTTATACCTGCTTTCTTGACAAAGTTGTTTATCACTTATTTTTATACTTTTTATATATCTGACATGAAAAAAGTGAAAGGGTTAGTCTCTCAGTCACATTCGATTCTTTGTGACCCCATGGACTGTAGCCCGCCAGGCTCCTCTGTCCATGGGATTCTCCCGGCAAGAGTACTGGAGTGGGTTGCCATTCCCTTCTCCAGGGATCTTCCCAGCCCAGGGATCGAACCTGGGTCTCCGGCACTGCAGGCAGATTCTTTACCATCTGAGGCACCAGGGAAGCCCCATATGTCTTGCTATATTCAGAAATTTACAAACACACTGCAAAAAATACATACTTCTAAAATGAAGTTGCAGAGTTAACGGATGGGCAAATTGTATGTTTGTGATGGATTCACCAAACAGACACAATGTTTTCAATAACTTATTCTTAAAATATATATAAATCTAAAAATTATTAGGAGAAAAATAGGAAAACATTGAAACAATTTCAAATGTTGGAAAGAATGTATGTTTTAAGAATAAATTATTGAAAAAACTGTGTCTGTTTGGTAGACTCTATCCAAGATGTAAAATTTGCCTATCCTTTAACCCTGAAACTAATCTTCGGAGCATGTATTTTTTGCAGTGTGTGGAAATGCTTCAAAATTAAAGAGTGAGCTGTCAGATGAAGAAGGAGGAAGGCAGGAGGTCACGAGACTGAGGCGTCCTGGAGGTCCTGTTAGGGTCTGGCCTGCATCTGAGGCCACTGAAGCTGGGAAGGGGTTCCTGGTGTGTGGGCAGGGGAGGCGGGGGCGGAGGGGCCACGGCAGGGTTGGGGGTGAGATACGGAGTTGGGTTTGTTTTGCGAGGATTGCTCTAACCTCTGGGCAGAGAGCAAATTGAGATCTTGCTAAATACTATGCACCAGCAAAGAAAGGGGAGCTTAGCGGCGTACTGGCAATAGACACGGAAAGAAATGAACAGATTCTGTCGGTATTTCAATAGAAAATGCCTTCACTAGGAGTTAGTGGTGTGTTAAACACGGGAACGCAAGGGAGAGGGCAGTGCTGACAGCTGCTCCGTGCGGGGAGGGGAGGAGAGAGGCCGAGGGACGCTTCACAGGAGATCCGCCTCCTCCGAGGCAGCCGGGCCAGAACGCAGGGCGCCTGCGCTCTGAGGACAGCCCACCCTCCCCAGCAAGCAAACAGAAGTGAGGTCTGACCTTCCTCGGGTGCAGATGGTTTGTTCTCGCTTCCTTTGTCCACAACTTTGACTCTGGGTTTTGGCTCCTTTCTTTTTTCTAAATCTTTAACTGGAAGAAAAGTAAAAATACAGCAACATGTTAGGTTAAAACCTAAAAGAAAATATTCAATGAGCTTTTACTAAACTCCTTGCAAGTATTTAGAGCTTTAAGTAGAAATTAGCTACATGGTAGAATCTCATTCTAGAAGATTGCAGCTGCTATTCTTTTCAATCTTGTCATGGGAAAGCATAGAAGTCACTTACAGATTTACTTCGGTCAAGTATTCACTACGGGCAGATGTATCAAATTTAATCGTGTATAACATAAAATCTCAAGATTAGCCCCATTTCAGACATGAGGGAATGAAGGATCAGCAGGCTAAGGAGCTAAAACATATCTATAAAATCAGAAGGTGTTGGCATAGGGTTTAAGTTATGTCTTCAGATTTCTGGGAGGCCTGTGAGTGGCCCCTATTCTACAAAGGTCTTAGCCACATATATCCTCATTTGAAGTTGGTCTATCTGCAATAAAAGATGGAGAACTCAGTAAAGATTTTCTTTCAAACTTAAAATTTCCTACTAATAAAAAGTAGCACTTGTTCATTACTTCCATTATGAAAAGTTCAGGACCCAGATGACCCTTGGGCCTTGAATACATTCGATCCAATCTGCTCCACCAGCTTTCCTTTTCTCTCCATAGCAGCTTTCCTGCCATGGTTTGGTGCTTTAAGTTATTTGTTGGTTAGTATCAGTTGCTTGGCTATGTCTGACTTTTTACAACCCTATGGACTACAGTCCAGGCTCCTCTGTCCATGGAATTCTCCAGACAAGAATACTGGAGACAAGAATCCTGTCTCCAGGGATCTTCCCAACCCAGGGATCGAACCCAGCTCTCCCACGTTGCAGGCGGATTCTTTATTGTCTGAGCCACCAGGGAAGCCCCTGAGTCACCGCTAAATGGCAATGCTGCTGCTAAGTCGCTTCAGTCGTGTCCGACTGTGTGTGACCCCATAGACAGCAGCCCACCAGGCTCCCCCATCCCTGGGATTCTCCAGGCAAGAACACTGGAGTGGGTTGCCATTTCCTTCTCCAATGCATGAAAGTGAAAAGGGAAAGTGAAGTCGCTCAGTCGTGTCCGACCCTCAGCGACCCCATGGACTGCAGCCTTCCAGGTTCCTCCATCCATGGGATTTTCCAGGCAAGAGTACTGGAGTGGGGTGCCATTGACTTCTCTCTATGTGCACAAATAAAATACCCTGTGAAATGAGGAAGTGACCTCATGGCAAGATATTCCATTTAATTACTGCACTCACTTCATGGGAATCAGCAAACTTGTTGGAAGGTGAGCTCTGCGGGGTAAACAGTGGTTTCCTCTGAACCATCCTTCCTGCCTTCTCCAGGGTTACCCCTTGAATCCTGCCTTTATCATCTCTTCCTCCTCTTCTTTCTATCGGCTTCCCACTGCTGAAAAGACTTCAGACTTACTACCTGCCAAGGTCGGGTTTCTCTAGTTTTATGATTCCTTCCCTTAGAAGCCTTTCTTGGCTTTCTGGTACTTGAGATTAAATTCCGCGATTGAAAATCATAATAAATTCAAGTTGCCTTAATCCTTCTATTTCCACTGATGTTCTAATTTTCTAAATCCATTTTTTAGACCTCATCTTCTGATTTCTTTATAAGGGTTAACCACTTTGGAACACCCCTTCCTTTAAATTCTTTTCTTTCTCAATTTTTAAAAAAGCCTTATCCTGGGTTTTTTCATGTTCCTCTCAGCCCCCGTTTACATTCTTGTTCTTTGGAACATTTTTCTGCTTCCATTCCTGAAACAGAATCATAAACAACATTTGCCTCATATTTCTGCATACCCCACCTACAATTTTATCTCCCCTCTCCTTGGATGACTTCCAAATCCACATCTTCAACCCCACCCACACATAGGCCATGACCTCAGACAGCTTACATTCCCTAAAAGAAAAGAAGTCTGCAACTCTGATAGGAGGAGAGTTGTGCTAAAGTAGAAATAGGCCTGGGAAAGAATAATTGCAAAAGTGGAGACTGGGAAATTTCACCAGGAAGGTGACATTTGGGCCAAACTTTGAAATATGAGCAAGATTTTTCAGGCAGAGATTAGCAAAATTAGTTCCAAAGAGAAAAATAGTGGCCAAAAAAACGTTTGCCAAAATAGGCCAAAATCCATTCTACAGATGAACAAGGGGAAAAAAGCAGCAGTAAGTCAATTTGAATTGGGTTCTTAGGTCGCACACAAGATGTAACGCACGGGTCACACCAAGCTGCTCACGGAGGAGGCAAAATCAATTGGAAAACAGACTGTCGAGAGCGAAGCAGGATTACTCACACCACCACCACCACCATGCCCCTACTGTGCGCTAATGGAGTTAATGCACAGAGTAACAGGCACAAATCATCTCCCCATTTGCAGAAGTCGTTAAACTGCTTAACTACTTAAAGGCCCAAATACACGCACCTGATTGGGAATCCTGACAGTGCAGACATGCCTCTTTGTCTTCAAAATCCAAAGACTGTTACTTATTTTCCCTGGGTATCAGAAGACTGACTGATGAAGAACTTGAATCCCTGCACTAATTTCAAACCTACATCCACAGGGCTTTTCTGGGCTCTCACCTTCCTGGACCCAAGCATGAAAGGATTCCAGGGAGGAGGCCAGCATTTGGTTCCCCCTCACAGGGAGCCAACACATAACTGAAATGCAAAGTGGAAAAGGAAGCCTTCCAAACAAAGTTATTTTAATTTCATCCTGTAAAATGTTATTTGGGAAGAACTAAGCTCTCTATATTGCCAATAAAAATAACAGAGCTGAAAAATATATATATGCCTGTATGCATGCTAAGTCACTTCAGTTGTGTCCAACTCTTTGCGACCCCATGGCCTGCAGCCTGTCAGGCTCCTCTGTCCATGGGATTTTCCAGGTAAGAATACTGGAGTGGGTGGCCATTTCCTTCTCCAGGAGATCTTCCCGACCTAGAGATCAAACCTGCAACTCTTATGTCTCCTGCACTGGTAGGTGGGTTCTTTACCACCGGCACCACCTGGGGAGCACGCGCCCACCCAAATATATATATATATGCTTCATATAATTTATCTAAGTAAGCAAGTAGATGGTTTCACTAAGATTATTTCAGCAGAGCTAAGCAAGCTGAAAGCAAATGCATTTCCTTTTAAACGTTCGAGGAAGCAGCTAACAAAGCTTTTTAAGGCTACTTATGCTTCTTAGGCTGCTAGTCAGTGGAATATTTGCCGCAATCAATCTCACTAAACCTTAAGACTAAAGTGAAATGAATCATTTCTCTTTGTCCTTTTTCCTGCTTCTCACAAACGTTAAGAAAAGTTATTTCCCTTACTCACGTTGGAATGTCAGAGGCCAGAGACTGAAGCACAGTGCCAATAAAATGAGACAGAGGCTGCTTTATAGTGAAAATAACATGAAACTCTTTCCCAGAGCTTTCAGACATGTGAACCTCAAAAGAATGTAACATTTTAAAACATCTGTATGTCCTGCTGACAGGTGGATTGGCCAAATGTCTTTGTTCAGAAGTTTCAAGAGGTAGCAGGTTAATAGAGTTTTTTTTTTTTTTTAAGAAAAAAATCACAAAATGCAACTTATAAAATGTTACTTAGAAGAGAATGAAGAAAAGGAAGGGAGGATAGAAAAACCCACGGCTGAACACAGAGTCCTAGAACCCACGGTCTCCCCGGTTTGTGGATTAACCCTTTAAAAAGCTACTGTTATTTGAACATTGCTCATTATTAGAGAAACACAAATCAAAACTACAATGAGGTATCACCTCACACTGGTCAGAATGGCCCTCATCAAAAAGTCTACAAACAATAAACGCTGGAGAGGAAGTGGAGAAAAGGGGACCATCTTGCACGGTTGGTAGGAATGTAAATTGATACAGCCACCATGGAGAACAGTATGGAGACTTTCTTTAAAAAAACTAGGAATAAAACTATTATATGACCTGGCAATCCCATTACTGGGCATATAGCCTAAGGAAACCATAGTTCAAAAAGACACGTGCTGTACTCACTTCGGCAGCACATATACTAAAATTGGAACGATACAGAGAAGATTAGCATGGCCCCTGCGCAAGGATGACACGCAAATTCGTGAAGCGTTCCATATTTTTCCATTTCACGCCAGTCAGAATGGCTGCGATCCAAAAGTCTACAAGCAATAAATGCTGGAGAGGGTGTGGAGAAAAGGGAACCCTCTTACACTGTTGGTGGGAATGCAAACTAGTACAGCCACTATGGAGAACAGTGTGGAGATTCCTTTAAAAACTGGAAATAGAACTGCCTTATGATCCAGCAATCCCACTGCTGGGTATACATACCCAGGAAACCAGAAGGGAAAGAGACACGTGTACCCCAATGTTCATTGCAGCACTGTTTATAATAGCCAGGACATGGAAGCAACCTAGATGTCCATCAGCAGATGAATGGATAAGAAAGCAGTGGTACATATACACAATGGAGTATTACTCAGCCATTAAAAAGAATACATTTGAATCCGTTCTAATGAGGTGGATGAAACTGGAGCCTATTATACAGAGTGAAGTAAGCCAGAAAGAAAAACACCAATACAGTATACTAACGTATATATATGGAATTTAGAAAGATGGTAGCAATAACCCTGTATATGAGACAGCAAAAGAGACACTGATGTATAGAACAGTCTTTTGGACTCTGTGGGAGAGGGAGAGGGTGGGAAGATTTGGGAGAATGGCATTGAAATACGTATAATATCATATATGGAATGAGTCGCCAGTCCAGGTTCGATGCAGGATACTGGATGCTTGGGGCTGGTGCACTGGGACGACCCAGAGGGAGGGTATGGGGAGGGAGGAGGGAGGAGGGTTCAGGATGGGGAGCACACGTATACCTGTGGCGGATTCATTTTGATATTTGGCAAAACCAATACAATATTGTAAAGTTTAAAAATAAAATAAAATTTAAAAAAAAGAAGGAAAAAAAAAAGACACGTGCACCCTGGTGTTCGTTGCAGCACAATTTACAATAGCTAGGACACGCAGGCAACCTAAATGTTCATTGGCAGATGAATGGATAAAGAAGTTACGGTACATATATATAATGGAATTTACTCAGCCATAAAAAGGAGCACATTTGCGTCAGTTTTGGTGAGGCGGATGAACCTAGGACGTGTTGTACAAAGTGAAGTGAGTCAGAAAGAGAAGAATATTGAACGTTAACACATATATGGAATCTAGAAAAATGTTTCCGCTGAACCTATTTGCAGGAGCGAGCCTGGTGCTGCAGACACGGAGTGCAGACTTGTGCACACAGAAGGGGAAGGACAGACTGAGGGACAGCGTTGAAACATACGCATCCCCGTACGCGAAACAGCTGGGGAAGCTGTGTGTAACCCAGCGAGCTTCACCTGATGCTCCTGACAAGGCAGAGGGGTGGGGCGGGGTGGGCATGGGAGGGAGGTTCGGGGGGACGTGTGTGTACTTACGGCTGATGCACATCGCTGCACGGCAGAAACCAACACAGCATCATAAACGATTATCCTCCAGTTAAAACATAAATTCAAAAGTAAGCCGCTATTGTCTGAAACGATGTCTGGGATTTACATCAAAATCATACGAGACAGGGGGCTGTAGGGGTATAGACTGACAAGACTGACCATGAATGGTTAATTGTTGAAGCCACTGATGGGTATTCAGGGGATGATTTTACAATTCTGTCGATTTTTTAAGTTTAAAATTGTACTTAATGTTGAGTTGGGGTTTTTTTAAGGAGTCTAAGATTGCCAGGAGAAATATCAATAACCTCAGATACACAGATAACACCACCCTTATGGCAGAAAGTGAGGAGGAACTAAAACACATCTTGATGAAAGTGAAAGAGGAGAGTGAAAAAGTTGGCTTAAAGCTCAACATTCAGAAAACGAAGATCATGGCATCTGGTCCTATCACTTCATGGCAAATAGATGGGGAAACAGTGGAAACAGTGGCAGACTTTAGTTTTCTGGGCTCCAAAATCACTGCAGATGGTGATTGCAGCCATGAAATTAAAAGACACTTACTCCTTGGAAGGAAAGTTATGACCAACCTAGATAGCATATTCTAAAGCAGAGACATTACTTTGCCAACAAAGGTCCATCTAGTCAAGGCTATGGTTTTTCCTGTGGTCATGTATGGATGTGAGAGTTGGACTGTGAAGAAGGCTGAGTGCCGAAGAATTGATGCTTTTGAAATGTGGTGTTGGAGAAGACTCTTGAGAGTCCCTTGGACTACAAGGAGATCCAACCAGTCCATTCTGGGGGAAATCAGCCCTGGGATTTCTTTGGAAGGAATGATGCTAAAGCTGAAACTCCAGTACTCTGGCCACCTCATGAGAAGAGTTGACTCATTGGAAAAGACTCTGATGCTGGGAGGGATTGGGGGCAGGAGGAGAAGGGGACGACAGAGGATGAGATGGCTGGATGGCATCACTGACTCAATGGACGTGAGTCTGAGTGAACTCCGGGAGTTGGTGATGGACAGGGAGGCCTGGCGTGCTGCAATTCACGGGGTCGCAAAGTGTTGGACACAACTGAGCAACTGAACTGAACTGAACTGATCTTAACAGTGAAGTAACACAGGAAGTTAACCAGGACCAGCCTCTCCTGTTCACGTGCATGATACACAAAGCTCTGCCCGCAAATCAGACAAGACGCCTCCAGGAAGAGGGGGCTGCTGCGATCTCTGGGCCCTAGACTATACGGTCCCTGGGGGCAGGAACGTGTCGTGTTCCCAGTGCCTAGAATAGGGCCTGGTACTTAGTGGCCACGCACTTAAGTGACAAAAAAAAATTTAGTGAATGAATGAACATCTCCTGAAAGGCGAAAGAATCAGGACCTCTGCGGATAACTTCTAAATTCAACATCGGGACAAGTTTCCTAAGGGAACAGGGCCATCATGGATGGGGCCGCCCCAGAGCGTTCCCCTCTGCTTAGAGTGTCTCCGGATGCAACTCCTTTGACCAACTCAGTATCTGAGACTGACTCAGATATGAAGACATCGCCCATCCATTCTCTTTCCAGCCCTCTCCTGCAGCAGAGACAGCACCTTCTTTCACAGAGTCCTAAAAGCATTTATTGAGTAGCTATTATGTACTGGGTAGATGACATGTCTAGATAAGGCTCAGGGACAGTGTCAGGGAGAGGATTTAAAAACCAGCACTTAAGGAATTATGGTTTTCTCTGGATATCTGCCCAGGAGTGGGATTGCTAAGTCATACAGTAGTTCCATTTTTAATTTTTTAAGGCACTTCCATACTGAAAACCGTAACTCCAAAAGATACATCACCTCACTGTTCACTGCAGCACGATTTACAATAGCCAGGACACGAAAGCAACCTAAATGTCCATCAACAGAGGAACGGATGAAGACGTGGCACACACATGGGATGGAGTGTTACCCAGCCACAAAGGAGCGAAACTGTGCCATTTGCACAGACGTGGACGGACCTAGAGACTGTTACAGAGTGAAGTAATATAAAACAAATACCATGTATTAATGCATATGCGTGCAATCTAGAAAAATGGTACCAACGAACCTATTTGCGAAGCAGGAAGAGACACAGAGAACAAACATATGGACACCAAGTGGGGAAAGGAGGGTGGGAGGAATTGGGAGACTGGGATTAACATACGTAATGGGCTTCCCAGGTGGCCCGGTGGTAAAGAACCCGCCTGCCAGTGCAGGAGACACACGAGATATGGATTCCATCCCTGGATCGGGAAGATCCCCGGATCAGGAAGATCCCCGGGGGCAGGAAATGGCCGCCCACTCCAGTATTCTTGCCTGGAGAATCCCATGGACCAAGGAGCCTAACGGGCTACAGTCCATGGGGTAGCAAAGAGTCGGACACGACTGAGCAATTGCGCACACACATTTAAAATAGATAACTCGTGAGAACCTACCCTGTAGCACAGGGAGCTCTACTCCATGTGCTGTGGTGACCTGATGGGAAGGAACTCCAAGAAAGAGGGGGTCTATGCATGCAGACAGCTGATTCACTTTGCTGCAGAGCAGAAACTAACACAACACCATAAAGCAACTATATTCCAATAAAAATTTTTTAAACTAAAACTGAAAGGATAAGCAGCAGTGAGTATTGGAGACAGAAGGAACTCACGGAAGATTAGACTGAAGGTCTCCTAAGATCTCGTCAAATCTGAACAATCCAGGGTTAACCTGGCACAATATTTACGACAGACTCAGCCCTGGAACAGAGTCCCATGGCAGCACTCTATTCTGGAAATACGTACTTCTGAATTGACCTTGGGCTGGCTTGCTTTCTTTGTCTTTATTGTATGCAATAATCTGAACCGTGTAATTCTGGTCTGGCATAAGACCTTGAATAATTGCTTTCGTTGCAGTGTTCTGGAGATTCAGTTGATTGGTTTTTCCACCTAAAATAAAACAGAAAGATAAATCAGTTCTAAGAAGTACATAAACTGTGTCCATTAAGAAATTTCATTAACCAGAAATCTAGATTTTAAAGGTGAAGATATTTAAAAACGGGTATAATGGTGAGTATGCATAATACTTATTTTTCGTATAATTTCCATCCTCATTTTCAGTTTTACTCTTTGCATTAGACAGCTTAAACAGTTGTCTAAAGTAGGTGAAAACACATTCACAAACATCTTTCGCATAACACACTGTTGCTTTGATACACTAGGGAAAGCCATGGCCTGAGATCAGAAGACAGTCAGCCCTGAGTGTCAGATACACTTTGCAAGGAAAGAAGGCCACCTGAAAATGAACGGAAAGATACGGACGGGCTGAACGCAGTTTCCAACACTGTCACTTTCCCTACGGCCTCTCTAAAGCGAGTCAAAGCATGTCTGAAGCATTAGCGATCTAATTACCCTGAATCTGAGCATCACTGGCTCAGAATGCTGAAGGAACCACTCATCGTCTGGCTACTTAAAAGTTAGCTTCTTTCTGGAAAAGATCCCAAACTCCCATGGTCTCTCCATCAAACCAGACTGACCTCTAAGTTTTGCTGAAAACGCTAATGATTCAGTATCAACTTGACAGCAAAGTTCCAGACATGCATTCTTCTCTATTTCTGGCAGTGGTTACTGCCTGAGAAAAGGAAAATTAACTTAAAACTGCTCCTCCAGCAGTAGCAGCAAAAGGGCCAGAAATTTGCTGAATTAATCAAGTATAACACAGGCTACAGTATTTTAATCACAGGTGGTGCTAGTGGTAAAGAACCCGTCGGCTAACTCGGGAGACATAAGAGACGCGGGTTCAGTCCCTGGGTGGGAAGATCCCGTGGAGGAGAGCGTGGCAACGCCCTCCAGTATTCTCGCCTGGAGAATCCCGTGGACAGAGGAGCCTGGCGGGCCACAGGCCATAGGGTCACAAGGAGTCGGACATGACTGAAGTCACTTAGCACTCAATACAATAAAATTAGTTATGTTAAGTCTGAAAAATGATCATCATGTCACCTCTGCTGCCCACCGCTGTAAGGCAGAGCTGAACCTGTCTCCTGCCCAAACCCACCTCTATACATGCGTTTATTTCCAAGAGGATAAACTTGGTTTCAGAAACACCTATCATTTAAAGCTCATCCTTGACAAAGTGCATCAGATGAATCCTTCACTACGTGTTTCACGAAAAAGAAAAAAATGCCTTAGAAAAACTCTGTGCTCTAGAATTCCTGAGAGACATACGGTATACTAGTTTAAAGACTTTGAGAATCCTGTAATAAAAAAGCTTTACCTCTGTTTAGAATGGCATTCTTCAAATTTATCTGACCATTAAACCATTTGATTATGTAACAGCTATCATATCCCGCTAAATATCCTGGAAAGCACTTTGGGAAAGACTGGTATAAGCAACATGCAGAGCTCATCTCCTAGTGCTAAAACAGCTACAGACATGCTTCGTCTAGATTCACTTATTACTCCTTTTATTTACTCTATTTATTTTAGGCTTGATCAAGTCGATACCGGAGTGTCAAGACTGTCTTCCTGGCTTGGGTCAGGGCAGCACAGTCACTGGGTCGCCACGGAAAATAAACCCAGTTTTCATCGAGAAATTATCTGCTTTCTTCCTCCGTTTCTGCTTGTCATCGGGGTGTTTAAGCAGGAAGTGAGGTCTGCTTTTGGAGACGCTACAGCAGAGATGGCCGAGGGGTGAGGCTGAAGTTGATTGAAAAACCACCCAAGTCATTTCTTTTTTAAAAAGATAATTTTATTTGTTTATTTATTCTTGGCTGCACTGGGTCTTCACTGCTTTTGCAGCTTCCTCTAGCTGTAGTGGGAGAAAGCACTGGCACCCCACTCCAGTGCTCTTGCCTGGAAAATCCCATGGACAGAGGAGCCTGGTAGGCTGCAGTCCATGGGGTTGCTAGGAGTCGGACATGACTGAGCGACTTCACTTTCACTTTTCACTTTCATGCATTGGAGAAGGAATGGAACCCACTCCAGTGTTCTTGCCTGGAGAATCCCAGGGACAGGGGAGCCTGGTGGGCTGCTGTCTCTGGGGTCGCACAGAGTTGGACATGACTGAAGCGACTTAGCAGCAGCAGCAGCTAGCTGTGGTGAGCAGGCTTCTCGATGCTGTGGCTTATCTTGTTATGGGGGCTTCCCAGGGGGCACTACTGGTAAAGAACCCGGCCTGCCAACACAAGAGACGTAAGAAACTCGGGGAGACATGAGTTTGATCCCTGGGTCGGGAAGATCCCCTGGAGGAGGGCATAGCAACCCACGCCAGTATTCTTGCCTGGAGAAGCCCATGGCCAGAGGAGCCCAGTGGGCTGCAGTCCATGGGGTCACAAAGAGTCAGACACGACTGAAGTGACTTAGCACGCGTGCACACATCGTGCTGAGGAGCACAGGCTGTGGGCGGGCGGGCTTCAGGAGCTGCAGGACACGGGCTCAGCACTCGTGGTGCAGAGGCTTAGCTGCTCCACAGCATGTGGGATCTTCCTGGACCAGGGATTGAACCGGTGTCCCCTGCGCTGGCAGGCAGATTCCCACGCACTGCACCCCCAGGGAAGTCCTCCACATCACTTCTAAGGGCCTGATCCTTCAGTCACACTTGCTTGGAGTACCGAAGAGTTTGGTGTTACCAGCACTTAATCAAAAAAAATTAACCTACTGATTACTTGGAGGGAAACTAATTATTTTTCAAGACAAAGGGAATTCTCAGAGGTACGACAAATAAGGGACTTTTATACTGACCGTTAGCATCACAATAATGTTCAAGAGCCTCTTAAATTTCCCACGATGGTTTATTTTAGAAAACAAACTGCAATTTTAGAAGTCAAAGTTATTTAAAAGTCGGGCAGTGTTCTGCAATGAAAACTCTGAACGGAGGCTTGAGAATACAGTAAAGCTGTCCATGACTGAGTCACTTCCACAGGTCAACATGGGGAGAGTGTGTGTCGTTTTCTGAACCAGAGTCATTCTATGGAGTCTGTGCCTAACATGTGCTAATAAAGAAAGGTTTCTTTTTAGTGACCAAGCAAGAAGCCAAACATGTCATCTGTCTGTTTTGAGATTTTAAAGCCACTACAGAGTAAGATGTCCCCACTTAGAAGTAACAGAGCATGTCTTCCTCTTTAAATGAGTTGGGATGAGGCCTCCAACAGAAGGGGGTCCAGCTCTCTGTGACCATTTTTATCACCAACAGAAGGAGCAAATGTTACATTTATATAAATACATACACGTTACACAAACAGGCTATTACTGAGTATGTATGGACTATGTGAAATTGGATTTTATGGGAAGAAGGGAGACCTGAGAGAACACTTCGGAGCTTCTTGCTACAATCACGGTTAAGGCTTACTGAGCCCTTGGATCGGCCGGGCACCGCCGTGCTTTGTCTACCGGCTCATTTAGTCCGCACGGCCAGTCCTTCCCGTGAATGTGCGCGGGAAACCTCACGCTCAGGCGCCGGTGCAAAGGGTAGGCTGCGGGCCGCACGTTCTGTATTTGTTCTCAGGCAACGGGCGCTGCCGTTCCCAGACCACGCTCTGAGCTTCAAGCCTCGCGGCAACCCCATGAGACGGGCACCAATACTGTCGCACGTCCCCTGGAGGAGGAAACTGAGGCGCTGAGACACTCAACGAGCAGCTGGAATGGAGGAACGAGGGCTTGAACCAAGTCTCCGTGACCCCCGTGCAGCAGCAGCGCTCCTCTGCACGCTCTGTATTTCTGTTTGTTTTGGGTTTTGGCCACACTGCATGGCTGGCAGGATTTTAGTCCCCTGACCAGGGATTGAACCCCTGGGCCTTGGCAACAAGAACGTCAAGTCCTAACCACCAGGGAATTCCCAACACGCCCTGTACTGTTTCAGTTGATTATAAATCAAAAACATGAAAGGAGAAAGAAAAAACACAACCAAAATGTAATTGTTAAAAGTTTTACACAACTATTTTATCCTCATGATCAGTAAGTCTGTTTAACTTTTGCTTTTCTTGCTTTAATGCATCATTTATGCCCACCGTGTCTACTTAGAGTTTATAACTTAATGCATCATTGCTGAATAATATTCTATTAAGTTAATTAATTGTAGGTGGCTCAATGGTAAAGAATCTTCCTGCCAATGCAGGAGACTCAGGAGACCCAGGTTTGATTCCTGGCAGGAGAAGATCCCCTGGAGGAGGAAATGACAACCCACTCCAGTATTTTTGCCTGGAAAATTCCATGAACAGAGGAGACTGGCAGGCTATAACCTATGGGGTTGCAAAAGAGTCGGACACAACTTAGCAACTAAAGAACAACATAATTAATCATAATTTACTCAGCTGGTCACAACCATTGGAGGTAACTTTCAAGCGTCCATAGACCAAAAGTGTTCATCCACGTTGAAACAGAGGTAGGGAGGATTTTTGATAGTATGAAAATTATGGTGAGCCCAATAGCTAGGCTTTAGATTTGAGGCAATATTATTTTCTTGAGTAGAGGATAAGATCTCAAGCTCAAAAGATTAAATAAAACACAAGTCTTTCGAATGAGATTAAAGCAACACTTGGCACTATACATCTTAGTTTCCTGTGTGCCGAAAGTTGCTAACACTCGAAAACACAGTTGATTTTTTTACCTGAAGCTGGAGTCACAAGAAGTTTGTATCCACCAAATTTCCCTCTTGGAGCCTTCCATGAAATCTGGATACTATCATGAGATAATACATTGTATCTTAACCTTGTGGGTGGAGCGACTGAAAAGGGAAAACAAAAATTGTTTAAATGTTGAAGCTTTTAAGCTTTCATTGTTAAACTGAAAAGCCAAAGTAATGTAATCAGAATACTCAAGACTCAAGACTTCACGTTCTTTCTACAACCCCATTAGCGAATTGATCTGTTTGCAAAATAACACAAACCCAAGAGCATCTGTCTCTGACTCAAGAGGTAAGCATTTGCCAAGTAGTGCTGATCTTGTGTACTTTTTCCAGTGGTCATGTATGGATGTGAGAGTTGGACTATAAAGAAAGCTGAGCACTAAAGAATTGATGCTTTTGAACTGTAGCGGTGGAGAAGACTCTTTCCAGTCCCTTGGACTGCAAGGAGATCCAACCAGTCCATTCTATAGGAGATCAGTCCTGGGTGTTCATTGGAAGGACTGATGTTGAAGCTGAAACTCCAATACTTTGGCCACCTGATGCGAAGAGCTGACCATTGGAAAAGACCCTGATGCTGGGAAAGATTGAGGGCCGGAGGAGAAGGGGACGACAGAGGATGAGATGGCTGGATGGCATCATTGACTTGATGGACATGAGTTTGGATAGACTCTGGGAGTTGGTGAGGGACAGGGAGGCCTGGCGTGCTGTGGTCCATGGGGTTGCAAAGAGTTGGACACGACTGAGCAACTGAACTGAACTGAACTGATCTTGTGACAAACAACTCTGACTTAGGGTTAGAATGTAATATCCTAGTCTAACTTAATGAAGCCGACCTTGCAAATAATTTTATTATGGTACAAGAATGAACGTTTCTGCTTTGAACACATGAACTTTTGTAATCTAGGTAGACTATGATCTGTTTTATGCCTTTAGGTTTCCACTTTATTAATTCAGTAATTTTTATGATATGATAATTTAAGGCTATTACAGACATGTTATAATAATAAGATCAATCTTTTCTAATAGTTCACTAAAAAGGTCTATACTGCTTTTTTGTGTAAGTCATTCAAACTTCAAAACATGTTCTTGGAACTCTACATCAATGTTCCAGAATTTCAAAAGAAATCCTTTCATAAGACTTTTACTGAATAATATACAAATTAGTTTGTCACAAAAGAAAATTTAACTTGACAGAAAAGTTAGCACTTATTACCTACTTCTATGCCTGGTCTTTCTTTCCCACTTTACGACAGAGTCCAGGGAAGGAAAGAAATACTCATTTCAATAGGTATGTAGTATTATGTGGGGTTTGGTTCCCAGTTCTGTCATTTATTAGATGAATAATCTTGAGCAAGTGATTGTCCATTCAAAGCCTTGTTTTTAGAAAAGGTGGCACAGAATAAGCAACATTGTTAAAGAGAACAGTGGACATTATCTGTTGTAATATGTACAACAAATGTTTGTTCCCATCCAGCCTCACTTCATCCAATGGATGATCTCTAAAGCTTATTTAATACTCACAAAAATATATTACTGTCCAATTTTATACATAAGGGGAGCAAGAAGACGCTAAGACATTCATCCAGGTTCACATACTGGCTCGTGACCATCTTTGACCCCAAACAAAACGCTCTTTTTCTTCAGGAGAAGATTTATATTAAGAAGTCACCCTTCACTGAGCTAGAAGAGTGTGTGATTTACTCCTCAACTCTCCACTCGTCTGAAATCAGTGAGTTCCTCAGAACAGAATCGCAAGAGCAGCGTTCTCTTTCCACTTTCTTTACATTTCAGTGAAGAATATGCTAGTCGAGCAAGAAGCACACTGGCTCCCCATTCTCGGTTTGACATGAATGAGTCTACATTTCTCCAGCTTATGGGAAAGTATGGATTTATCATAAGAACTACTATTCCAAGCTACAAGAGAAGGTTGGCTAAACCTAAATTTGGATGAACAGAGACACTGATACTAGTTTGCTTCCTCTGGAACTGGGGGAGAAAAATCTTTATATAGATAGATTCTTATTATTTACAGAAGAAAATTAAAAATAAGAATTTAAAAATGTTAAACAGTACATGCAGTTTCTGAGCCAAACCTTGCCAGTGGGCTGGTAGACATGGTTGGCCGAGCTTACTTCGAGGTTTGGCATGAACTCACGGAGGCAGGGGGCGGGCACACCGGGGAAGCCTCGAGTGAAGAGCACAAGCAGAGAGGAGGCTGCCGCCTGGGCAGTCCCCGAAGGATCGCCTGATCTATCTGCACCCAGGCGTCTTGCCTGACATCTCAAGGAGGGCAAAGAACGAACACTCAGGATTCCTAGGTTAAATCTTAGAAATCTTTGTAGTGTGTGCTACCCAGGCGAGCTTCTAGCCTGCAACATCTTTTTAGTCAATAGCAGACCTTCTGAACCTCCAGAAGTGATGAGTGTGACACGGACCACACCCAGACCCCAGATCACGCCCAGAGAGCACGGATGGCGCTCCAGAACCCAGAATGGCAGTATCTGCCATTGAACCACCCCAGGAAATAAAAGTGAAGCAAAGGCAAAAACCCAATCCATCAATGTTCAGAAACAATTCACAAATGGTTTATATGATGACGGTCCCATTGCAACTACTAGCAAAAAGCAATATTGCCATTTTCTTTTATCAACAGAACCCATCTATTGCCTATGTATGCATAAACAGTCTCACAGTTATTGAAAGGAAATCTTGGTTAGACACAAAGCTTACATTTCCTTCAAGTTTTTGCCTTTAGGGAAAAAAAGCAAGAAAAGAAAGAAAGCAGCCTGAGGTCACAGCTTCAAGCTTCAGAGCCAGCTCCGCTTCCACGTTCGGACAGCACTGGGACTTCCGCCAAAGCAAGGGCAGAAAGATGGACGGGAACACTGCGAGCGCAGTGCAGAAGCCATCGTTCTCATCTCACGGGCCAAAAACGTGAGTATATTTAATACCAGAGCCGTGATTTTTCTTTCTGCAAGCACTCAGGAGCCCCTTCGATAAGTTTATGTACTTAACTCCAGTAATAAATATAGATGCTTGCATGAACTTGACTCAAAAGTCAATCTGTGTCAGTTAAATCTTTTTTTTTTTTAATTTCAAGGTATTTTTTTCTTTTTGATGCAGTTGTAGATGGGACTGTGTTATTTCTCTCTCTCTCTCTCTCTTTTTTTTTCCCTTGGAGTATAATTGGTTTGCAATGCTGTGCTAGTTTCTGTACAACAGAAAAACTTTTTGCTATACAAGAAAGTGAGTCAGCTATATATACATAGATCCACTCCCTCCAAGCCTCCTTCCAACCTCCACTCAACAGTTAAAATTTATTCCTCTTAAAAAAGACAAAAATTAAATGTAAAGCTTGATTTCTGGCACACACTGAGAACCAGAGTAAGCCAGCAAACCCATCTTTCATACACTGACGTCAGGCATTCTGTGTGAGACAGGGCCAGGTACAACATTTGTGAACATACAACCTTCATTCCAAAGGGGGGCTGCAAGGGGAGGCTAAGGAGCATCCAGCGCTTGACTGCAGGGTTAGGCTCGTTGCTGGAAGTACAGGGGTATTTTTTGTTGTTGTTGTGCTGTATTTTTTTTGAGAGGGAAGATTTTTCTTTAAAGATTTTCACCACAATCATCCTCATAGAAATCAAAGCTCAAAGGCAGAAAAGGAATGTTTATTTCATTCTAAAAAAGCCTCACTGTTACCAGGTACTTAGGAAATTTCATTTCATAATATGACAATTCATTAAAGGACTGATTTTCTGCCCTCCCTTCCTTCCTTCCTTTCTTTTACGTCCACTCAACTCAGCTGAAATCTTGCTGTTTTGACAAGGGACAACCTATGTTTATTTCTAATGGAATAGTCTCATTAATTTCTTGAAACACTAATTTTTACCACCAGGGAAGTCCCTCACGGAAACACTGCCTTTCACCAAGGAACGCTAACGTGAAGGTCTTCTGTTCCTCCCTACTCACAGTCACCTCCCTTCTGAATTTCCAACAGCGCCTTGGTTTTCTTCCAAGGAACAGCTCGCCCTCCCTGCTGCTCGGAGCCTTGGCTATCTGTCAGCCATCCTCCCTTGGCCAAGGGGGAGAACACGACTCAAAGCAGTCAGGCAGACTCTCCCAAGAATCTGAAACTTGTGTCCAGCCATGGAAGGATGGAAAACAGCTCTGACATTTCGTTCCAAAAACATGCCCTCAAAGAAATGGTCACTAGTTCCTAGAAACTATATCTAGCATGTTCCCGGATTCCTACACATTCCAAAGATTATTTAACTATTGTATGAACCACTTCATTATCTACCAGTAAATATACTTTTTGCTTAAATTAGCCAGAGAAAGTTTATTTTATTTGCAACCAGAAATCTCTGAGTGATAGAAATGGAGCCACGTGGGCAGCAAGAGTATTTCCCCTTTCAAAACACAGTTTAGGAGCTATCTCAAAGAAACGACTTCAGCAAAAGATACTGAAACAGCAGAAAATTATTTGGCTTATTTTTCCAAGTGATCTTCAAAAATCCCAAACAAACAAGAAAAGACCTTAGCTTTTATCTCATTTTTTAACTAAATGCATTTAGAGAACACTTGTTCTATAAGTAGGAGAAATTAAAATTTGAGGGAAATTTGTCATGGGATATGCTAGAGGGTTCTTTTTTTCTTGCATAGAATCTATTCAGCGTCTGTTAGGCCCTTAGTAACCTTTAGATTGTGCATTCAGTTTTAAAGAAAGGAGCAAAAATAAGGACCAGGTATGAAGTGGCAGAAATATCTTGTAGACACTCTTTTTAACATGATCAAGACACATAGGCACATGCCTTACAGCTCCCTATTAATAGAACTGATTTTGCAAATTTGACTTTAGTTATTAAATTTGCATGACATTTCAGAAGTATATTAAAAATGAGCTATTTAACCATTTACTGCAAAATTAATATGCTCAGCCACTAGTGACCGGTAACTTCATCAAAGCTGTGCCACATTTCTACAACGTAAACAGCTGGTAAAACTGAGAAAAAGCCAACACGTGACACTGCCTAAAAGCACAGCTGAGCCAGTGAAGCACTAGTAAGGCAAATAAGATAAAAAATGATCATCAGAACCAACATGGCTAGACTCCCAGGCCCCATGAATCTCTTTTAAGTTTTCCATACCTTGACCCTGGACAATGGTGCAAAGATAAGTAATCACAAAAAATGCTGGAAACACCCAGTACTGCATCTTGCAGTGAAAAATCTTCATTTTATTTCTTGTTTTCCGCATGGGATGTAACAGCAGTCCTAGAAACAGAGAGCACAGGGGTATTTTGAGAAGGCTGGACATAAAACATATGTAGTCATCTGGGACAGGCAAACAAGCCAACATGTGTGGGTATTGTCAGGACGTGAATCGATCCTTAGGGCATGCATATTTCACTCTAACATAAACTAGGAACAGGAAGATTCTTTACAAGATGCTGTAAATGAAGAGAATGATTGGGAATCCATGGTCACCCCCCTGTTTCACTAACACGGACTGATTCTGGATCTGACGCGGATGCCGGGGGCAGCTGCACACTTAGAGCGCAGCACCTCTGAGGCGGGCAACTGCTTCCTGAGTCCTTCCCATAGTGAAGTCGTCGGTGGTCCTTCTACCCGGCAGCTCACTGAGGAAGGAGATGACTGGGACCTCTTTGGCGGCTTCTCAGCAGAACCCAGCTCTGCTCAGGAGGTGCTGTAAGTTGCCCACACAGGGTCCCCCTGGGAGGGTCACATAACTCACAGAGGCAGGTCTAGGGCATGGGAAGGACTTGGAGCACTGAGACTTCACGTGGAATGCAGCCCTTTGCTGCTGCTTGCTCTTCCAAAGTTCCTGTAAGACTGACACCAGTCAAGTCTTTAGAGATGAAGAGTCAGGTCTCTGTGAGGCAAGACCTAGGCAGTGACGTGTCCGAGGGCCTCCAAGATTCTGTCCATCTTGGGTCTGCGAGCAAGCCTTCACAGTGCTCCCAGGCCTGAATTTTTGCAATCCTAGACTGTCTCTGCAACTCATTGGATTACCCAAGAGTCCCTTTACCATCTGCTAATCAGACACTTTTTAGGGTCTAAAGAGCCCTCAGGGAACCCTCGTCCCAAGCTAACTTATCTTTCTTGTATCTGCGTGTTATTGCTTTTATATCATGTCAATTTTGTATAACTGTTTTCTTCTAGATCTATGTTAATAACTAAAATTGACTGAGAGTATTCATTTCTTAAAAGGTCTGGTGTCAAGATCATTCTAGCTTCATTTTTAAAAATGTTAGAAAGTTTTCTATATTTTCATTGTTTTGCAATAGCTTAAGTACCATGAGAATGACATACTCTCTAAAAGCCAAAGAATAATTTGAGAGAGAAAAATCATATGAGCCTATTCCCTTTTGGAAGCTATTTCCTACACAACTTTTGTCTTATTTATAAATCTACTTAGCTTATTTACTTCTTGGTTTTCTAGTCTGGATATTTTCCCATGAAGTTATTCTTCTAATTTTTTTTAATTTTAAATTTATTTTTTAATTGAAGGATAATTGCTTTACAGCATTGTGTTGGTTTCTGCCAACATCAACACAAATCAGCCACAAGTATACATATGTCCCCTCCCTCTGAAACCTCCCTCCCACCTCCCTCCCCATCCCGCCCCTAATCTTTTCATTTTGATTTTCACATTTATTAGCACAGAGTTGTGTGATCTCTCAATAGACAACATATTTTCTGGTTATAGCTCCATTTACTGTTGCTATTGTTTACTGGCTAAGTCGTGTCCGACTCTTTATGATCCTTCGGACTGTAGCCCACCAACTCCTCTGAATATGGGATTTCCTAGGCAAGAATACTAGAATGGGTTGCCAATTCCTTCTCCAAGGGATCTTCCAAACCCAGGGATTGAAGCACATTTCCTGCACTGCAAGCGGATCCTTTACAGCTGAGCCACTTGGGAAGGCTCCACTCTTAGCATCAAACTGATGTTTTCCTACCTTTCTCTTTTCTCTCCAAAATGGACAAGCTAAATATTTGTCCAGATTACAATTTTTTGAGGATAGTTTTTTTTTAACTTGCAATATTAGCTCTGTACTTATCTTTGCTTTTCTGCTCTTATTTTTGTTGTTGTTGTTGTTCTTTTTGTTTATTTAGTCCTTAATGCAATATTCTTTATTTGAGGCCATTAATTTTTCTCTGGATATGCTTGGGCAGCCACATACAAGCTTTAATTGCCTTTTTAACACAAGAGTTATTTCAGTGAATGTAGCAAAAGATAACTCTATGAACCTTCAAAACAATATGATTTAAGATGATTCATGCACTTAAACTTAATCTGGTTTTATTCCAGAGTAACACAGTATATCCAGAGAAATAATTATATTCCTTCAAGTAATCATTCATAAAAAATTTTTCTTGGCAACTACTTTTTATAATATCCAGTGACAGTCTAGCATGCAACTCTTTCATGTTGCAACTAAAGGAAGATACACGTGCTTTAATAATCACATAAATAATCACGTTAGGGTCCTATAATAAAAAAAATTAAAGAATGTACTCATTTATATTTAGAGGTCCAAAAAATATCTCCCCCAAACAGCCTACCAGGCTTCCAAAATGCTAATTACTAAAGAATATTTTAAATTAAGACATTCACATACAGGAAGCCCCTTAAAATTCCTAATGGAATGGGCAACATAATGAGTCGCAATTTTATATATAATATATATGGCTTTTTAGCCTGGATGAGTTTATTATTAATTTGTTACAGATTAGTGAACCAACTATTTGTCAGAGCACAGAAGAAATGGGACAAACGGAGAATTCAAACTCAATACAGGGAGAAAGGCCCCGAGTCATGGAGACCTCTAACCCTACCAAGGCAGGTAGAACAAGATTGGGTGGGTCATCCCAGGGGTCGTGGGACTACCCAGGCAGCGCTAGAGGTAAAGAGTCTGCCTGCAGTGCAGCAGACCCAGGTTCGGTCCCTGGGTTGGGAAGATCCCCTGGAGGAGGGCGTGGCGACCCACCCCCGTATTGTTGCCTGGAGACCCCATGGACAGAGGAGCCTGGCGGGCTACAGTCCCCGGGGTCACAGAGTTGGACACAACTGAAGCGACTTGGCACGCGCACACTCCAGAGGGCTATGACTTTTCTGTAGACAGAAGGCCTGATTATGGGGGGTCTGAACAGATATAGGAGCAGGCATCAGCTCCATCAGGACCAAGACCATGCCCCTCAAAGGAGAACTGCACAGTGGAATCACTCTCAACCCAAAACAAATATTCTAAGATTTTGTTCCCCAAATATTACAACCACAAGGCTCAACGAGAGCATGGCAAAGCGAGAGGTAAGCACCAAGCGGGGGTTTTCTCAGGCATCCCACAGTGCTGCGCTAACACAGGACAGGAGGCCCTTTTCCAAGCTGCAGTGCAAAGTACTGCTCACCGAAGCACGGCAGTCCAGTGCGGGCCCGGCATGCGAGGCAGCGCCTACCATGCCACGTGAGAAGCCGATCTGCGTGGCACACACTATAAACAAATAACAAACCAGTGAACAAGTAACAGACCAGTGAATGGCTGCTGCCCTTGTCTTGGCAACTGCTTTCTGAAAACTGCTTGTTATTGCTGTTGTTCAGCCACTAATTCACGTGCGACTCTCTGCGACCCCGTGGACTGCAGCACGCCAGGCTCCCCTGTCCTTCACCATCTCCCAGAGTTTGCTCAAATTCACATTCATTGAGTCAGTGACACCATCCAGCCATCTCATCCTCTGTCGTCCCCTTCTCCTCTTGCCCTCAATCTTCCCCAACATCAGGGTCTTTTCCAATGAGTCAGCTCATCAGGTGGCCAAAGTGTTAGAGTTTCAGCTTCAGTACCAGTCCTTCCTTACATATTATTTACACAGAAAAAAAATTGTAGCCATAGCTTTTCTTTAAATTCTTCCTTTCTTATTGTTTATTTTAAATGAGATTAAGTAATACCATATTGGGAGAAGTGGAATTTTCGTTTTCCCAAGGTTTTATGCCAAGTCTTTCATTTGGACAGTAAAATAGGGGCGAGAAAAAAATTCCAGTTTCTGCTAAACTGCCATGAGATATTTTTAAAATGTCAAAGCCTAATTTGCTGAAACATTGCCTAAAACCTTGCACAAAACAAATAACGCTGCCTTTATTTATTTATTTTATTTTTTTTGGCTTAACAACATCATGTTAGAAATGGCCATTTAGCTGTATTACTACAGAAGGTATAAACTCAATTTGGGGAAAGTTGATAATGTTTAGCACAAGTTTTCTCAAAACACTGTTACTCGATTATGCAATCAGTAACTTAAAACTATCCCCATTAGGACTAACTGACCTGTCCTCTACTTCATATGTTTGTTTTATCCAATCTCATTTATACAATTAAGTTTAAGAAGGAGCAGAGGCCTTATGCAAGCCAGTTTTATCAAAATCCCTTAAAATATTTATCCTAAAGTTTGTGTAAACTACTCATATAAACACACATGCACACACACACAAAGACTTAACACACACATACATGCAAAGCTGGATAATGTTCTACTCAGTCAGTGCTGACATCCAAGAAAACCATAAACTGGTTGCCAGCCATCTGGGATACCCGGCCCTGCGAGAGACTGTTGTTTGTAGTTTCAGGATTTTCACTCCAGCAGTCACTACCAAGAGTCCTACCATAACCAAAGCTCTCTGCTCGTGTTAGTCCCTCAGTCGTGTCCAACTCTTTGTAATAGCCCTGACTGTAGCCCACCAGGCTCTGCTGTCCACGGCATTCTCCAGGCAAGAGCACTGGAGTGGGTTGCCATTCCCTTCTCCAGGGGATCTTCCCGACCCAGGGATGGAACCCAGGTCTCCTGCATTGCAGGAGGATTCTTTACCCTCTGAGCCACCAAGCCACTCTACTCTAAGGGAGATACAAAATTTCCTACTATATGATCCCTGTGTCAGCTCACTTATAATTTTATTGAAAAAGAAGACCACAAGCAAATTTACAAAACTAAATGAAGTAAGTGTGAAATACATCAGAGGTGACACAGACTGGAGCTGTGAGTAGAAATCTGGGCGCGAGGAAGACGTACCCACCAATGACTTGCTGGGGGCCCCCGACTAACTAGTGTAACCACTCCATGACTTGGTTTCTTTATCTGTAAAATGTGCACTCAAACATCTACCTTATAGGATTGTGATGATGTAAATCATGTACTTAGAAACACAGGTGGCTCTCAAAAAGTTCTAACCAGCAGCATGCTAGCAACAAGTTGAAAGAATGTAAGGCAAAGGCAGTTAAATCATCAATGAATTTACTGCTTGGGTAGATCCTAAAGGACGAAGAGACTCAACAAGTCTTTATCTCCCCCATCTCATGAAGGCTGTGGGACGAACTTGGTATAAAGGTTTAGACAAAGACAGAAGATCCAGATAAGGACACAGGCACCATTATCCGCATGGCTGAACTACTTTAAACTTTTCTAAGAACATTCCTATCCATTTTTTATCCTTGTCCAGATGACAGCTCTGTACAGGTTCAAAATCATCAACCATAAGAAGACTTGGAATATTTGACTTAAGAATAATTCATAGACTTAGCGGTTCTGGTTGACAAGCCCATGCAAAGAACATTTGAAAGACATGGGAATGATTAAGCATGAATTAAGCCTAGGAAAAATAAGACTCAGAAGCACATAATAGATGTCTTCAAATATTTGAAGGGCTTTCACGTGGAAGATAAACCAAGATTATTTTGTGCAGCTTCTGCAAATAGCACCAGAATCAACAGAGGGAGCCACCCAGACGTGGATTTGGACCGAAACATTCTCCAGCACTCAGGACACGCTTGTCCCTCTTACTCGCAGGTCTGAGAAAGAAGCTGGCTGCGTCACACCTGTGAGAGATGTTGTAGAGGGATTCCTGGGTTTGTGGCAGGGGAACTGAACAAAATGACCTTTATGTTCGAACTCTTTCTGGACTCTGTGGTTTAGTCACTAACCCATGTCCAACTCTTTATGACCCCATGGACTGCAGCCTGCCAGGCTCCTCTGTCCATGGGATTCTCCAGGCAAGAACACTGGAGTGGGCTGCCATTTCCTTCTCCAGGGGATTTCCTGACCCAGGGATCGAACCCCTGTGTCCTGCATTGGCAGGTGGATTCTTTACCACCGAGCCACCTGGGAAGCCCTTTTCTGGGTTCTACATTATTACTCTAATATCCATTTTAACTTCTGGGAGATAGCACACTCCAGGAGTAGCAGAGGACAGAGGAGCCGGGCCCACTGTGTTCGCAGGGTGGCAGAGTTGGCCACGACTTAGCCACTGAATAACAACAGATGCATCTCATAGGAGAACTTTACAGCCAGCTGATGATCGGGGTCTACAGATTTGCAGATAAGAAAGCAAAGACTAAGAACAGGGCTGATGTTACAGCCCAGGGTGCTGACGTGGCTAGTTTTCCTAATTTCTTCTCTCCAGTGAAAGTACCACTAGAGAGCACCTCCTCACGTCTAGAATAACCAAAAGGCTTTTCAGGATTGGTTAAGAAGTCTACTTAGAAACAGATCCTGGAGGAAATCAGTGTTTATCACTCTTTTCTGTTAGCCTTACGACATAGGAGAAAAGAGTTCTAAGTTAGAAATAAAGCCCTAGTTGTGTTACTGTTAGCTTGGTGACTGTCTTTCTTCCTCTGAGCAAACTCCCCACTGTGCAGGCATTGAGATTAGAAATCAAGTGGAAAGCCACAGTCTTATTAGCATAAAGTGTCAAAGGGCAGAAGAGTTCAGGAATGCCAGGGACTAAAATCGAGAAAGGGTGCCTCAGAAAAGAGTGAGCCACAAGTAGGGTGAACGACACTCAAACAAAAACCACCACCACGCCCTCGAGTTCTGGACAATTCAGAGTAAAGGGTCCATTAGGGCTCCCTGAGAGCTCAGTGATTGGAAAAGACGCTGATGCTGGGAAAGACTGAGGGCCGGAGGAGAAGGGGACGACAGAGGATGAGATGGCGGGATGGCTTCACCGACTCGATGACGACACGAGTTTGAGTAAACTCCGGGAGTCGGTGATGGACAGGGAGGCCTGGCATGCTGCAGTCCATGGGGTCACAAAGAGTCAGACACGACTGAGAGATTGAACTGAACTGAACTGATAGGTCAGTTGGTAAAGAATCCGCCTGCAGTGCAGCAGACCCCGGTTCAATTCCTGGGTCTGGAAGATCCCCTGGAGAAGGGAAAGGCTCCCCATCCCAGCGTTCTGGCCTGTAGAATTCCATGGGCTGTGTAGTCCGTGGGGTTGCAGAGAGTCGGACACGAC